>NW_026974168.1:0-264659 GCF_037042905.1 Lytechinus pictus | reverse complement strand
TGCTTTATCTTGATAATATTGATGCCTTTGGATGTTAGAAGATCCCACAGAGCGGAGACGGCTGAATTGGGGGGGGTCTCGGGGGCAATTTTGAAGAAATCAATTTGGTCATATTTTGGAAAATTT
Source organism: Lytechinus pictus (assembly GCF_037042905.1). Classification (NCBI taxonomy): domain Eukaryota; kingdom Metazoa; phylum Echinodermata; class Echinoidea; order Temnopleuroida; family Toxopneustidae; genus Lytechinus; species Lytechinus pictus. The sequence continues at coordinate 264,533 of NW_026974168.1, read as the reverse complement.
GGACCAGTCGCGGGTAGGGCGAAAAATAAAAACTCATCGGATCTGCTTTATCTTGATAATATTGATGCCTTTGGATGTTAGAAGATCCCACAGAGCGGAGACGGCTGAATTGGGGGGGGTCTCGGGGGCAATTTTGAAGAAATCAATTTGGTCATATTTTGGAAAATTTGGACCAGTCGCGGGTAGGGCGAAAAATAAAAACTCATCGGATCTGCTTTATCTTGATAATATTGATGCCTTTGGATGTTAGAAGATCCCACAGAGCGGAGACGGCTGAATTGGGGGGGGTCTCGGGGGCAATTTTGAAGAAATCAATTTGGTCATATTTTGGAAAATTTGGACCAGTCGCGGGTAGGGCGAAAAATAAAAACTCATCGGATCTGCTTTATCTTGATAATATTGATGCCTTTGGATGTTAGAAGATCCCACAGAGCGGAGACGGCTGAATTGGGGGGGGTCTCGGGGGCAATTTTGAAGAAATCAATTTGGTCATATTTTGGAAAATTTGGACCAGTCGCGGGTAGGGCGAAAAATAAAAACTCATCGGATCTGCTTTATCTTGATAATATTGATGCCTTTGGATGTTAGAAGATCCCACAGAGCGGAGACGGCTGAATTGGGGGGGGTCTCGGGGGCAATTTTGAAGAAATCAATTTGGTCATATTTTGGAAAATTTGGACCAGTCGCGGGTAGGGCGAAAAATAAAAACTCATCGGATCTGCTTTATCTTGATAATATTGATGCCTTTGGATGTTAGAAGATCCCACAGAGCGGAGACGGCTGAATTGGGGGGGGTCTCGGGGGCAATTTTGAAGAAATCAATTTGGTCATATTTTGGAAAATTTGGACCAGTCGCGGGTAGGGCGAAAAATAAAAACTCATCGGATCTGCTTTATCTTGATAATATTGATGCCTTTGGATGTTAGAAGATCCCACAGAGCGGAGACGGCTGAATTGGGGGGGGTCTCGGGGGCAATTTTGAAGAAATCAATTTGGTCATATTTTGGAAAATTTGGACCAGTCGCGGGTAGGGCGAAAAATAAAAACTCATCGGATCTGCTTTATCTTGATAATATTGATGCCTTTGGATGTTAGAAGATCCCACAGAGCGGAGACGGCTGAATTGGGGGGGGTCTCGGGGGCAATTTTGAAGAAATCAATTTGGTCATATTTTGGAAAATTTGGACCAGTCGCGGGTAGGGCGAAAAATAAAAACTCATCGGATCTGCTTTATCTTGATAATATTGATGCCTTTGGATGTTAGAAGATCCCACAGAGCGGAGACGGCTGAATTGGGGGGGGTCTCGGGGGCAATTTTGAAGAAATCAATTTGGTCATATTTTGGAAAATTTGGACCAGTCGCGGGTAGGGCGAAAAATAAAAACTCATCGGATCTGCTTTATCTTGATAATATTGATGCCTTTGGATGTTAGAAGATCCCACAGAGCGGAGACGGCTGAATTGGGGGGGGTCTCGGGGGCAATTTTGAAGAAATCAATTTGGTCATATTTTGGAAAATTTGGACCAGTCGCGGGTAGGGCGAAAAATAAAAACTCATCGGATCTGCTTTATCTTGATAATATTGATGCCTTTGGATGTTAGAAGATCCCACAGAGCGGAGACGGCTGAATTGGGGGGGGTCTCGGGGGCAATTTTGAAGAAATCAATTTGGTCATATTTTGGAAAATTTGGACCAGTCGCGGGTAGGGCGAAAAATAAAAACTCATCGGATCTGCTTTATCTTGATAATATTGATGCCTTTGGATGTTAGAAGATCCCACAGAGCGGAGACGGCTGAATTGGGGGGGGTCTCGGGGGCAATTTTGAAGAAATCAATTTGGTCATATTTTGGAAAATTTGGACCAGTCGCGGGTAGGGCGAAAAATAAAAACTCATCGGATCTGCTTTATCTTGATAATATTGATGCCTTTGGATGTTAGAAGATCCCACAGAGCGGAGACGGCTGAATTGGGGGGGGTCTCGGGGGCAATTTTGAAGAAATCAATTTGGTCATATTTTGGAAAATTTGGACCAGTCGCGGGTAGGGCGAAAAATAAAAACTCATCGGATCTGCTTTATCTTGATAATATTGATGCCTTTGGATGTTAGAAGATCCCACAGAGCGGAGACGGCTGAATTGGGGGGGGTCTCGGGGGCAATTTTGAAGAAATCAATTTGGTCATATTTTGGAAAATTTGGACCAGTCGCGGGTAGGGCGAAAAATAAAAACTCATCGGATCTGCTTTATCTTGATAATATTGATGCCTTTGGATGTTAGAAGATCCCACAGAGCGGAGACGGCTGAATTGGGGGGGGTCTCGGGGGCAATTTTGAAGAAATCAATTTGGTCATATTTTGGAAAATTTGGACCAGTCGCGGGTAGGGCGAAAAATAAAAACTCATCGGATCTGCTTTATCTTGATAATATTGATGCCTTTGGATGTTAGAAGATCCCACAGAGCGGAGACGGCTGAATTGGGGGGGGTCTCGGGGGCAATTTTGAAGAAATCAATTTGGTCATATTTTGGAAAATTTGGACCAGTCGCGGGTAGGGCGAAAAATAAAAACTCATCGGATCTGCTTTATCTTGATAATATTGATGCCTTTGGATGTTAGAAGATCCCACAGAGCGGAGACGGCTGAATTGGGGGGGGTCTCGGGGGCAATTTTGAAGAAATCAATTTGGTCATATTTTGGAAAATTTGGACCAGTCGCGGGTAGGGCGAAAAATAAAAACTCATCGGATCTGCTTTATCTTGATAATATTGATGCCTTTGGATGTTAGAAGATCCCACAGAGCGGAGACGGCTGAATTGGGGGGGGTCTCGGGGGCAATTTTGAAGAAATCAATTTGGTCATATTTTGGAAAATTTGGACCAGTCGCGGGTAGGGCGAAAAATAAAAACTCATCGGATCTGCTTTATCTTGATAATATTGATGCCTTTGGATGTTAGAAGATCCCACAGAGCGGAGACGGCTGAATTGGGGGGGGTCTCGGGGGCAATTTTGAAGAAATCAATTTGGTCATATTTTGGAAAATTTGGACCAGTCGCGGGTAGGGCGAAAAATAAAAACTCATCGGATCTGCTTTATCTTGATAATATTGATGCCTTTGGATGTTAGAAGATCCCACAGAGCGGAGACGGCTGAATTGGGGGGGGTCTCGGGGGCAATTTTGAAGAAATCAATTTGGTCATATTTTGGAAAATTTGGACCAGTCGCGGGTAGGGCGAAAAATAAAAACTCATCGGATCTGCTTTATCTTGATAATATTGATGCCTTTGGATGTTAGAAGATCCCACAGAGCGGAGACGGCTGAATTGGGGGGGGTCTCGGGGGCAATTTTGAAGAAATCAATTTGGTCATATTTTGGAAAATTTGGACCAGTCGCGGGTAGGGCGAAAAATAAAAACTCATCGGATCTGCTTTATCTTGATAATATTGATGCCTTTGGATGTTAGAAGATCCCACAGAGCGGAGACGGCTGAATTGGGGGGGGTCTCGGGGGCAATTTTGAAGAAATCAATTTGGTCATATTTTGGAAAATTTGGACCAGTCGCGGGTAGGGCGAAAAATAAAAACTCATCGGATCTGCTTTATCTTGATAATATTGATGCCTTTGGATGTTAGAAGATCCCACAGAGCGGAGACGGCTGAATTGGGGGGGGTCTCGGGGGCAATTTTGAAGAAATCAATTTGGTCATATTTTGGAAAATTTGGACCAGTCGCGGGTAGGGCGAAAAATAAAAACTCATCGGATCTGCTTTATCTTGATAATATTGATGCCTTTGGATGTTAGAAGATCCCACAGAGCGGAGACGGCTGAATTGGGGGGGGTCTCGGGGGCAATTTTGAAGAAATCAATTTGGTCATATTTTGGAAAATTTGGACCAGTCGCGGGTAGGGCGAAAAATAAAAACTCATCGGATCTGCTTTATCTTCTTAATATTGATGCCTTTGGATGTTAGAAGATCCCACAGAGCGGAGACGGCTGAATTGGGGGGGGTCTCGGGGGCAATTTTGAAGAAATCAATTTGGTCATATTTTGGAAAATTTGGACCAGTCGCGGGTAGGGCGAAAAATAAAAACTCATCGGATCTGCTTTATCTTCTTAATATTGATGCCTTTGGATGTTAGAAGATCCCACAGAGCGGAGACGGCTGAATTGGGGGGGGTCTCGGGGGCAATTTTGAAGAAATCAATTTGGTCATATTTTGGAAAATTTGGACCAGTCGCGGGTAGGGCGAAAAATAAAAACTCATCGGATCTGCTTTATCTTCTTAATATTGATGCCTTTGGATGTTAGAAGATCCCACAGAGCGGAGACGGCTGAATTGGGGGGGGTCTCGGGGGCAATTTTGAAGAAATCAATTTGGTCATATTTTGGAAAATTTGGACCAGTCGCGGGTAGGGCGAAAAATAAAAACTCATCGGATCTGCTTTATCTTCTTAATATTGATGCCTTTGGATGTTAGAAGATCCCACAGAGCGGAGACGGCTGAATTGGGGGGGGTCTCGGGGGCAATTTTGAAGAAATCAATTTGGTCATATTTTGGAAAATTTGGACCAGTCGCGGGTAGGGCGAAAAATAAAAACTCATCGGATCTGCTTTATCTTCTTAATATTGATGCCTTTGGATGTTAGAAGATCCCACAGAGCGGAGACGGCTGAATTGGGGGGGGTCTCGGGGGCAATTTTGAAGAAATCAATTTGGTCATATTTTGGAAAATTTGGACCAGTCGCGGGTAGGGCGAAAAATAAAAACTCATCGGATCTGCTTTATCTTCTTAATATTGATGCCTTTGGATGTTAGAAGATCCCACAGAGCGGAGACGGCTGAATTGGGGGGGGTCTCGGGGGCAATTTTGAAGAAATCAATTTGGTCATATTTTGGAAAATTTGGACCAGTCGCGGGTAGGGCGAAAAATAAAAACTCATCGGATCTGCTTTATCTTCTTAATATTGATGCCTTTGGATGTTAGAAGATCCCACAGAGCAGAGACGGCTGAATTGGGGGGGGTCTCGGGGGCAATTTTGAAGAAATCAATTTGGTCATATTTTGGAAAATTTGGACCAGTCGCGGGTAGGGCGAAAAATAAAAACTCATCGGATCTGCTTTATCTTCTTAATATTGATGCCTTTGGATGTTAGAAGATCCCACAGAGCGGAGACGGCTGAATTGGGGGGGGTCTCGGGGGCAATTTTGAAGAAATCAATTTGGTCATATTTTGGAAAATTTGGACCAGTCGCGGGTAGGGCGAAAAATAAAAACTCATCGGATCTGCTTTATCTTCTGAATATTGATGCCTTTGGATGTTAGAAGATCCCACAGAGCGGAGACGGCTGAATTGGGGGGGGTCTCGGGGGCAATTTTGAAGAAATCAATTTGGTCATATTTTGGAAAATTTGGACCAGTCGCGGGTAGGGCGAAAAATAAAAACTCATCGGATCTGCTTTATCTTCTTAATATTGATGCCTTTGGATGTTAGAAGATCCCACAGAGCGGAGACGGCTGAATTGGGGGGGGTCTCGGGGGCAATTTTGAAGAAATCAATTTGGTCATATTTTGGAAAATTTGGACCAGTCGCGGGTAGGGCGAAAAATAAAAACTCATCGGATCTGCTTTATCTTCTGAATATTGATGCCTTTGGATGTTAGAAGATCCCACAGAGCGGAGACGGCTGAATTGGGGGGGGTCTCGGGGGCAATTTTGAAGAAATCAATTTGGTCATATTTTGGAAAATTTGGACCAGTCGCGGGTAGGGCGAAAAATAAAAACTCATCGGATCTGCTTTATCTTCTGAATATTGATGCCTTTGGATGTTAGACGATCCCACAGAGCGGAGACGGCTGAATTGGGGGGGGGGTCTCGGGGGCAATTTTGAAGAAATCAATTTGGTCATATTTTGGAAAATTTGGACCAGTCGCGGGTAGGGCGAAAAATAAAAACTCATCGGATCTGCTTTATCTTCTGAATATTGATGCCTTTGGATGTTAGAAGATCCCACAGAGCGGAGACGGCTGAATTGGGGGGGGTCTCGGGGGCAATTTTGAAGAAATCAATTTGGTCATATTTTGGAAAATTTGGACCAGTCGCGGGTAGGGCGAAAAATAAAAACTCATCGGATCTGCTTTATCTTCTGAATATTGATGCCTTTGGATGTTAGAAGATCCCACAGAGCGGAGACGGCTGAATTGGGGGGGGGTCTCGGGGGCAATTTTGAAGAAATCAATTTGGTCATATTTTGGAAAATTTGGACCAGTCGCGGGTAGGGCGAAAAATAAAAACTCATCGGATCTGCTTTATCTTCTGAATATTGATGCCTTTGGATGTTAGAAGATCCCACAGAGCGGAGACGGCTGAATTGGGGGGGGTCTCGGGGGCAATTTTGAAGAAATCAATTTGGTCATATTTTGGAAAATTTGGACCAGTCGCGGGTAGGGCGAAAAATAAAAACTCATCGGATCTGCTTTATCTTCTGAATATTGATGCCTTTGGATGTTAGAAGATCCCACAGAGCGGAGACGGCTGAATTGGGGGGGGTCTCGGGGGCAATTTTGAAGAAATCAATTTGGTCATATTTTGGAAAATTTGGACCAGTCGCGGGTAGGGCGAAAAATAAAAACTCATCGGATCTGCTTTATTTTCTGAATATTGATGCCTTTGGATGTTAGAAGATCCCACAGAGCGGAGACGGCTGAATTGGGGGAGGGTCTCGGGGGCAATTTTGAAGAAATCAATTTGGTCATATTTTGGAAAATTTGGACCAGTCGCGGGTAGGGCGAAAAATAAAAACTCATCGGATCTGCTTTATCTTCTGAATATTGATGCCTTCGGATGTTAGAAGATCCCACAGAGCGGAGACGGCTGAATTGGGGGGGGTCTCGGGGGCAATTTTGAAGAAATCAATTTGGTCATATTTTGGAAAATTTGCACCAGTCGCGGGTAGGGCGAAAAATAAAAACTCATCGGATCTGCTTTATCTTCTGAATATTGATGCCTTTGGATGTTAGACGATCCCACAGAGCGGAGACGGCTGAATTGGGGGGGGGGGGTCTCGGGGGCAATTTTGAAGAAATCAATTTGGTCATATTTTGGAAAATTTGGACCAGTCGCGGGTAGGGCGAAAAATAAAAACTCATCGGATCTGCTTTATCTTCTGAATATTGATGCCTTTGGATGTTAGAAGATCCCACAGAGCGGAGACGGCTGAATTGGGGGGGGTCTCGGGGGCAATTTTGAAGAAATCAATTTGGTCATATTTTGGAAAATTTGGACCAGTCGCGGGTAGGGCGAAAAATAAAAACTCATCGGATCTGCTTTATCTTCTGAATATTGATGCCTTTGGATGTTAGAAGATCCCACAGAGCGGAGACGGCTGAATTGGGGGGGGGTCTCGGGGGCAATTTTGAAGAAATCAATTTGGTCATATTTTGGAAAATTTGGACCAGTCGCGGGTAGGGCGAAAAATAAAAACTCATCGGATCTGCTTTATCTTCTGAATATTGATGCCTTTGGATGTTAGAAGATCCCACAGAGCGGAGACGGCTGAATTGGGGGGGGTCTCGGGGGCAATTTTGAAGAAATCAATTTGGTCATATTTTGGAAAATTTGGACCAGTCGCGGGTAGGGCGAAAAATAAAAACTCATCGGATCTGCTTTATCTTCTGAATATTGATGCCTTTGGATGTTAGAAGATCCCACAGAGCGGAGACGGCTGAATTGGGGGGGGTCTCGGGGGCAATTTTGAAGAAATCAATTTGGTCATATTTTGGAAAATTTGGACCAGTCGCGGGTAGGGCGAAAAATAAAAACTCATCGGATCTGCTTTATTTTCTGAATATTGATGCCTTTGGATGTTAGAAGATCCCACAGAGCGGAGACGGCTGAATTGGGGGAGGGTCTCGGGGGCAATTTTGAAGAAATCAATTTGGTCATATTTTGGAAAATTTGGACCAGTCGCGGGTAGGGCGAAAAATAAAAACTCATCGGATCTGCTTTATCTTCTGAATATTGATGCCTTTGGATGTTAGAAGATCCCACAGAGCGGAGACGGCTGAATTGGGGGGGGGTCTCGGGGGCAATTTTGAAGAAATCAATTTGGTCATATTTTGGAAAATTTGGACCAGTCGCGGGTAGGGCGAAAAATAAAAACTCATCGGATCTGCTTTATCTTCTGAATATTGATGCCTTTGGATGTTAGAAGATCCCACAGAGCGGAGACGGCTGAATTGGGGGGGGTCTCGGGGGCAATTTTGAAGAAATCAATTTGGTCATATTTTGGAAAATTTGGACCAGTCGCGGGTAGGGCGAAACAATGGCTCATTTTGGTAAATTCCTATTTTGCTAAATTTTGGCCAATTCAGCCAGGTCGCTAAGACCCTAATATCCGATCGGGGAGGATCTTCATTATTTCCCGTGTATTGACCCATTTGCATGCCAGAACACCCCTCGGAACGAAGAGGGCTGGTTTGGGGGGTTTACGGGCTCAATTTGGTAAATTCCATTTTTGCTCGGCCAGGTCGCGAAAGAGCCTAATATCCGGTCGGGGTGGTTAGGGGTAGGGTAGGGTTAGGGCTGGGGTTGGGGTTTGGGGTTGGGGTTAGGGTTAATATCCGCTCGGGGTGGATCTTCGTTATTTCCCGTATATTGACCAATTTGCATGCTAGAACACCCCTCGGAACGAAGAGGGATGGTTTGAGGGGTTTTCGGGCTCAATTTATTAAATTCCTATTTTGCTCAATTTTGGCCAATCCGGCCAGGTCGCTAAGAGCCTAATATCCGCTCGGGGAGGATCTTCATTATTTCCCGTGTATTGACCCATTTGCATGCCAGAACACCCCTCGGAACGAAGAGGGCTGGTTTGGGGGGTTTACGGGCTCAATTTGGTAAATTCCTTTTTTGCTCGGCCAGGTCGCGAAAGAGTCTAATATCCGGTTGGGGTGGGTTAGGGGTGGGGTTAGGGGTGGGGTTGGGGTTAGGGTTAGGGTTAATATCCGCTCGGGGTGAATCTTCGTTATTTCCCTTATATTGACCCATTTGCATGCTAGAACACCCCTGGGAGCGAAGCGGGTTCGTTTTGGGGGTTTTCTGGCTCAATATGGTAAATTCTTATTTTACTCAATTTTGGCCAATTCGGCCAAAAGCCTAATATCCGCTCGGGGTGGATCTTCTTTTTTCTCCGTATATTGACCCATTTAGATGCTAGAACACCCTTCGGAGCGAAGAGGGCTGGTTTGGGGGGTTTTATGGCTCATTTTGGTAAATTCCTATTTTGCTAAATTTTGGCCAATTCAGCCAGGCCGCTAAGACCCTAATATCCGATCGGGGAGGATCTTCATTATTTCCCGTGTATTGACCCATTTGCATGCCAGAACACCCCTCGGAATGAAGAGGGCTGGTTTGGGGGGTTTTCGGGCTCAATTTGGTAAATTCCATTTTTGCTGGGCCAGGTCGCGAAAGAGCCTAATATCCGGTCGGGGTGGGTTAGGGGTGGGGTTAGGGGTGGGGTTGGGGTTAGGGTTAATATCCGCTCGGGGTGGATCTTCGTTATTTCCCGTATATTGACCCATTTGCATGCTAGAACACCCCTCGGAACGAAGAGGGGTGGTTTGAGGGGTTTTCGGGCTCAATTTATTAAATTCCTATTTTGCTCAATTTTGGCCAATCCGGCCAGGTCGCTAAGAGCATAATATCCGCTCGGGGAGGATCTTCATTATTTCCCGTGTATTGACCCATTTGCTGGCCAGAACACCCCTCGGAACGAAGAGGGCTGGTTTGGGGGGGTTTACGGGCTCAATTTGGTAAATTCCTTTTTTGCTCGGCCAGGTCGCGAAAGAGTCTAATATCCGGTTGGGGTGGGTTAGGGGTGGGGTTAGGCGTGGGGTTGGGGTTAGGGTTAGGGTTAATATCCGCTCGGGGTGAATCTTCGTTATTTCCCTTATATTGACCCATTTGCATGCTAGAACACCCCTGGGAGCGAAGAAAGCTGGTTTTGGGGGTTTTATGGCTCAATTTGGTAAATTCCTATTTTGCTAAATTTTGGCCAATTAGGCCAGGTCGCGAAGAGCCTAATATCCGCTCGGGGAGGATCTTCTTTATTTCCCGTATATTGACCCATTTGGATGCTAGAACACCCCTTGGAGCGAAAAAAGCTGGTTTTGGGGGTTTTTGGGCTCAATTTGGTAAATTCCTTTTTTGCTCAATTTCGGCCAATTCGGACAGGTCGCTAAGAGCCTAATATCCGCTCGGGGAGGATCTTCATTATTTCCCGTGTATTGACCCATTTGCATGCCAGAACACCCCTCGGAACGAAGAGGGATGGTTTGGGGGGTTTTCGGGCTCAATTTGGTAAATTCCATTTTTGCTCGGCCAGGTCGCGAAAGAGCCTAATATCCAGTCGGTGGGGGTTAGGAGTAGGGTTAAGGGTGGGGTTCGGGGTGGGGTTGGGGTTCGGGGTTGGGGTTTGGGGTTGGGGTTGGGGTTGGGGTAAGGTTAGGGTAAGGGTTAGGGTAAGGGTTAGGATTAATATCCGCTCGGGGTGAATCTTCGTTATTTCCCTTATATTGACCCATTTGCATGCTAGAACACCCCTGGGAGCGAAGAGGGTTCGTTTTGGGGGTTTTCGGGCTCAATATGGTAAATTCTTATTTTACTCAATTTTGGCCAATTCGGCCAAAAGCCTAATATCCGCTCGGGGTGGATCTTAATTTTTTCCCGTATATTGACCCATTTGGATGCTAGAACACCCTTCGGAGCGAAGAGGGCTGGTTTGGGGGGTTTTATGGCTCATTTTGGTAAATTCCTATTTTGCTAAATTTTGGCCAATTCAGCCAGGTCGCTAAGACCCTAATATCCGATCGGGGAGGATCTTCATTATTTCCCGTGTATTGACCCATTTGCATGCCAGAACACCTATCGGAATGAAGAGGGCTGGTTTGGGGGGTTTTCGGGCTCAATTTGGTAAATTCCATTTTTGCTCGGCCAGGTCGCAAAGGAGCCTAATATCCGGTCGGGGTGGTTAGGGGTAGGGTAGGGTTAGGGCTGGGGTTGGGGTTTGGGGTTGGGGTTAGGGTTAATATCCGCTCGGGGTGGATCTTCGTTATTTCCCGTATATTGACCCATTTGCATGCTAGAACACCCCTCGGAACGAAGAGGGATGGTTTGAGGGGTTTTCGGGCTCAATTTATTAAATTCCTATTTTGCTCAATTTTGGCCAATCCGGCCAGTCGCTAAGAGCCTAATATCCGCTCGGGGAGGATCTTCATTATTTCCCGTGTATTGACCCATTTGCATGCCAGAACACCCCTCGGAACGAAGAGGGATGGTTTGAGGGGTTTTCGGGCTCAATATGGTAAATTCTTATTTTACTCAATTTTGGCCAATTCGGCCAAAAGCCTAATATCCGCTCGGGGTGGATCTTCTTTATTTCCCGTATATTGACCCATTTGGATGCTAGAACACCCTTCGGAGCGAAGAGGGCTGGTTTGGGGGGTTTTATGGCTCATTTTGGTAAATTCCTATTTTGCTCGGCCAGGTCGCGAAAGAGTCTAATATCCGATCGGGGTGGGTTAGGGGTGAGGTTAGGGGTGGGGTTGGGGTTAGGGTTAGGGTTAGGGTAAAGGGTTAGGGTAAGGGTTAGGATTAATATCCGCTCGGGGTGGATCTTCGTTATTTCCCTTATATTGACCCATTTGCATGCTAGAACACCCCTGGGAGCGAAGAGGGTTCGTTTTGGGGGTTTTCGGGCTCAATATGGTAAATTCTTATTTTGCTCGGCCAGGTCGCGAAAGAGTCTAATATCCGATCGGGGTGGGTTAGGGGTGAGGTTAGGGGTGGGGTTGGGGTTGGGGTTTTGGTAGGGGGTGGGGTTAGGGTTAGGGTAAAGGGTTAGGGTAAGGGTTAGGATTAATATCCGCTCGGGGTGGATCTTCGTTATTTCCCTTATATTGACCCATTTGCATGCTAGAACACCCCTGGGAGCGAAGAGGGTTCGTTTTGGGGGTTTTCGGGCTCAATATGGTAAATTCTTATTTTACTCAATTTTGGCCAATTCGGCCAAAAGCCTAATATCCGCTCGGGGTGAATCTTCGTTATTTCCCTTATATTGACCCATTTGCATGCTAGAACACCCCTGGGAGCGAAGAGGGTTTGTTTTGGGGGTTTTCGGGCTCAATATGGTTAATTCTTATTTTACACAATTTTGGCCAATTCGGCCAAAAGCCTAATATCCGCTCGGGGTGGATCTTCTTTTTTTCCCGTATATTGACCCATTTGCATGCCAGAACACCTATCGGAATGAAGAGGGCTGGTTTGGGGGGTTTACGGGCTCAATTTGGTAAATTCCTTTTTTGCTCGGCCAGGTCGCGAAAGAGTCTAATATCCGGTTGGGGTGGGTTAGGGGTGGGGTTAGGCGTGGGGTTGGGGTTAGGGTTAGGGTTAATATCCGCTCGGGGTGAATCTTCGTTATTTCCCTTATATTGACCCATTTGCATGCTAGAACACCCCTGGGAGCGAAGAAAGCTGGTTTTGGGGGTTTTATGGCTCAATTTGGTAAATTCCTATTTTGCTAAATTTTGGCCAATTAGGCCAGGTCGCGAAGAGCCTAATATCCGCTCGGGGAGGATCTTCTTTTTTTCCCGTATATTGACCCATTTGGATGCTAGAACACCCCTTGGAGCGAAAAAAGCTGGTTTTGGGGGTTTTTGGGCTCAATTTGGTAAATTCCTTTTTTGCTCAATTTCGGCCAATTCGGACAGGTCGCTAAGAGCCTAATATCCGCTCGGGGAGGATCTTCATTATTTCCCGTGTATTGACCCATTTGCATGCCAGAACACCCCTCGGAACGAAGAGGGATGGTTTGGGGGGTTTTCGGGCTCAATTTGGTAAATTCCTTTTTTGCTCGGCCAGGTCGCGAAAGAGCCTAATATCCTATCGGTGGGGGTTAGGAGTAGGGTTAAGGGTGGGGTTCGGGGTGGGGTTGGGGTTCGGGGTTGGGGTTTGGGGTTGGGGTTGGGGTTGGGGTAAGGTTAGGGTAAGGGTTAGGGTAAGGGTTAGGATTAATATCCGCTCGGGTTGAATCTTCGTTATTTCCCTTATATTGACCCATTTGCATGCTAGAACACCCCTGGGAGCGAAGAGGGTTCGTTTTGGGGGTTTTCGGGCTCAATATGGTAAATTCTTATTTTACTCAATTTTGGCCAATTCGGCCAAAAGCCTAATATCCGCTCGGGGTGGATCTTAATTTTTTCCCGTATATTGACCCATTTGGATGCTAGAACACCCTTCGGAGCGAAGAGGGCTGGTTTGGGGGGTTTTATGGCTCATTTTGGTAAATTCCTATTTTGCTAAATTTTGGCCAATTCAGCCAGGTCGCTAAGACCCTAATATCCGATCGGGGAGGATCTTCATTATTTCCCGTGTATTGAGCCATTTGCATGCCAGAACACCTATCGGAATGAAGAGGGCTGGTTTGGGGGGTTTTCGGGCTCAATTTGGTAAATTCCATTTTTGCTCGGCCAGGTCGCAAAGGAGCCTAATATCCGGTCGGGGTGGTTAGGGGTAGGGTAGGGTTAGGGCTGGGGTTGGGGTTTGGGGTTGGGGTTTGGGGTTGGGGTTAGGGTTAATATCCGCTCGGGGTGGATCTTCGTTATTTCCCGTATATTGACCCATTTGCATGCTAGAACACCCCTCGGAACGAAGAGGGATGGTTTGAGGGGTTTTCGGGCTCAATTTATTAAATTCCTATTTTGCTCAATTTTGGCCAATCCGGCCAGTCGCTAAGAGCCTAATATCCGCTCGGGGAGGATCTTCATTATTTCCCGTGTATTGACCCATTTGCATGCCAGAACACCCCTCGGAACGAAGAGGGATGGTTTGAGGGGTTTTCGGGCTCAATTTATTAAATTCCTATTTTGCTCAATTTTGGCAAATCCGGCCGGGTCGCTAAGAGCCTAATATCCGCTCGGGGAGGATCTTCATTATTTCCCGTGTATTGACCCATTTGCATGCCAGAACACCCCTCGGAACGAAGAGGGCTGGTTTGGGGGGTTTACGGGCTCAATTTGGTAAATTCCTTTTTTGCTCGGCCAGGTCGCGAAAGAGTCTAATATTCGGTTGGGGTGGGTTAGGGGTGGGGTTAGGGGTGGGGTTGGGGTTAGGGTTAGGGTTAATATCCGCTCGGGGTGAATCTTCGTTATTTCCCTTATATTGACCCATTTGCATGCTAGAACACCCCTGGGAGCGAAGAGGGTTCGTTTTGGGGGTTTTCGGGCTCAATATGGTAAATTCTTATTTTACTCAATTTTGGCCAATTCGGCCAAAAGCCTAATATCCGCTCGGGGTGGATTTTCTTTATTTCCCGTATATTGACCCATTTGGATGGTAGAACACCCCTCGGAACGAAGAGGGATGGTTTGGGGGGTTTTCGGGCTCAATTTGGTAAATTCCTTTTTTGCTCGGCCAGGTCGCGAAAGAGCCTAATATCCTATCGGTGGGGGTTAGGAGTAGGGTTAAGGGTGGGGTTCGGGGTGGGGTTGGGGTTCGGGGTTGGGGTTTGGGGTTGGGGTTGGGGTTGGGGTAAGGTTAGGGTAAGGGTTAGGGTAAGGGTTAGGATTAATATCCGCTCGGGGTGAATCTTCGTTATTTCCCTTATATTGACCCATTTGCATGCTAGAACACCCCTGGGAGCGAAGAGGGTTCGTTTTGGGGGTTTTCGGGCTCAATATGGTAAATTCTTATTTTACTCAATTTTGGCCAATTCGGCCAAAAGCCTAATATCCGCTCGGGGTGGATCTTAATTTTTTCCCGTATATTGACCCATTTGGATGCTAGAACACCCTTCGGAGCGAAGAGGGCTGGTTTGGGGGGTTTTATGGCTCATTTTGGTAAATTCCTATTTTGCTAAATTTTGGCCAATTCAGCCAGGTCGCTAAGACCCTAATATCCGATCGGGGAGGATCTTCATTATTTCCCGTGTATTGAGCCATTTGCATGCCAGAACACCTATCGGAATGAAGAGGGCTGGTTTGGGGGGTTTTCGGGCTCAATTTGGTAAATTCCATTTTTGCTCGGCCAGGTCGCAAAGGAGCCTAATATCCGGTCGGGGTGGTTAGGGGTAGGGTAGGGTTAGGGCTGGGGTTGGGGTTTGGGGTTGGGGTTAGGGTTAATATCCGCTCGGGGTGGATCTTCGTTATTTCCCGTATATTGACCCATTTGCATGCTAGAACACCCCTCGGAACGAAGAGGGATGGTTTGAGGGGTTTTCGGGCTCAATTTATTAAATTCCTATTTTGCTCAATTTTGGCCAATCCGGCCAGTCGCTAAGAGCCTAATATCCGCTCGGGGAGGATCTTCATTATTTCCCGTGTATTGACCCATTTGCATGCCAGAACACCCCTCGGAACGAAGAGGGCTGGTTTGGGGGGTTTACGGGCTCAATTTGGTAAATTCCTTTTTTGCTCGGCCAGGTCGCGAAAGAGTCTAATATTCGGTTGGGGTGGGTTAGGGGTGGGGTTAGGGGTGGGGTTGGGGTTAGGGTTAGGGTTAATATCCGCTCGGGGTGAATCTTCGTTATTTCCCTTATATTGACCCATTTGCATGCTAGAACACCCCTGGGAGCGAAGAGGGTTCGTTTTGGGGGTTTTCGGGCTCAATATGGTAAATTCTTATTTTACTCAATTTTGGCCAATTCGGCCAAAAGCCTAATATCCGCTCGGGGTGGATTTTCTTTATTTCCCGTATATTGACCCATTTGGATGGTAGAACACCCTTCGGAGCGAAGAGAGCTGGTTTGGGGGGTTTTATGGCTCATTTTGGTAAATTCCTATTTTGCTCGGCCAGGTCGCGAAAGAGTCTAATATCCGGTCGGGGTGGGTTAGGGGTGAGGTTAGGGGTGTGGTTTGGGGTTGGGGTTGGGGTATGGGGTTGGGGTTGGGGTTAGGGTTAGGGTTAGGGTAAGGGTTAGGGTTAGGGTTAATATCCGCTCGGGGTGGATCTTCGTTATTTCCCTTATATTGACCCATTTGCATGCTAGAACACCCCTGGGAGCGAAGAGGGTTCGTTTTGGGGGTTTTCGGGCTCAATATGGTAAATTCTTATTTTACTCAATTTTGGCCAATTCGGCCAAAAGCCTAATATCCGCTCGGGGTGGATCTTCTTTATTTCCCGTATATTCACCCATTTGGATGCTAGAACACCCCTCGGAACGAAGAGGGCTGGTTTGGGGGGTTTTTGGGCTCAATTTGGTAAATTCCTTTTTTGCTCAATTTCGGCCAATTCGGCCAGGTCGCTAAGAGACTAATATCCGCTTGGGGTGGATCTTCATTATTTCCCGTGTATTGACCCATTTTCATGCCAGAACACCCCTCGGAACGAAGAGGGATGGTTTGGGGGGTTTTCGGGCTCAATTTGGTAAATTCCTATTTTGCTCAATTTTGGCCAATCCGGCCAGGTCGCTAAGAGCCTAATATCCGCTCGGGGAGGATCTTCATTATTTCCCGTGTATTGACCTATTTGCATGCCAGAACACCCCTCGGAACGAAGAGGGCTGGTTTGGGGGGTTTACGGGCTCAATTTGGTAAATTCGTTTTTTGCTCGTCCAGGTCGCGAAAGAGTCTAATATCCGGTCGGGGTGGGTTAGGGGTGGGGTTAGGGGTGGGGTTTGGGGTTGGGGTTTGGGGTTGGGGTTGGGGTTAGGGTTAGGGTAAGGGTTAGGGTTAGGGTTAATATCCGCTCGGGGTGGATCTTCGTTATTTCCCTTATATTGACCCATTTGCATGCTAGAACAACCCTGGGGGCGAAGAGGGTTCGTTTTGGGGGTTTTCGGGCTCAATATGGTAAATTCTTATTTTACTCAATTTTGGCCAATTCGGCCAAAAGCCTTATATCCGCTCGGGGTGAATATTCTTTATTTCCCGTATATTCACCCATTTGGATGCTAGAACACCCCTCGGAACGAAGAGGGCTGGTTTGGGGGGTTTTTGGGCTCAATTTGGTAAATTCCTTTTTTGCTCAATTTCGGCCAATTCGGCCAGGTCACTAAGAGACTAATATCCGATTGGGGTGGATCTTCGTTATTTCCCGTATATTGACCCATTTGGATGCTAGAACACCCTTCGGAGCGAAGAGGGCTGGTTTGGGGGGTTTTATGGCTCAATTTGGTAAATTCCTATTTTGCTAAATTTTGGCCAATTAGGCCAGGTCGCGAAGAGCCTAATATCCGCTCGGGGAGGATCTTCTTTATTTCCCGTATATTGACCCATTTGGATGCTAGATCACCCTTCGGAGCGAAGAGGGCTGGTTTGGGGGGTTTTATGGCTCAATTTGGTAAATTCCTATTTTGCTAAATTTTGGCCAATTAGGCCAGGTCGCGAAGAGCCTAATATCCGCTCGGGGAGGATCTTCTTTATTTCCCGTATATTGACCCATTTGGATGCTAGAACACCCCTTGGAGCGAAGAAAGCTGGTTTTGGGGGTTTTGGGGCTCAATTTGGTAAATTCCTTTTTTTACTCAATTTCGGCCAATTCGGACAGGTCGCGAAGAGCCTAATATCCGCTCGGGGAGGATCTTCATTATTTCCCGTGTATTGACCCATTTGCATGCCAGAACACCCCTCGGAACGAAGAGGGATGGTTTGGGGGGTTTTCGGGCTAAATTTGGTAAATTCCATTTTTGCTCGGCCAGGTCGCGAAAGAGCCTAATATCCAGTCGGTGGGGGTTAGGAGTAGGGTTAAGGGTGGGGTTCGGGGTGGGGTTGGGGTTCGGGGTTGGGGTTTGGGGTTGGGGTTGGGGTTGGGGTAAGGTTAGGGTAAGGGTTAGGGTAAGGGTTAGGATTAATATCCGCTCGGGGTGAATCTTCGTTATTTCCCTTATATTGACCCATTTGCATGCTAGAACACCCCTGGGAGCGAAGAGGGTTCGTTTTGGGGGTTTTCGGGCTCAATATGGTAAATTCTTATTTTACTCAATTTTGGCCAATTCGGCCAAAAGCCTAATATCCGCTCGGGGTGGATCTTAATTTTTTCCCGTATATTGACCCATTTGGATGCTAGAACACCCTTCGGAGCGAAGAGGGCTGGTTTGGGGGGTTTTATGGCTCATTTTGGTAAATTCCTATTTTGCTAAATTTTGGCCAATTCAGCCAGGTCGCTAAGACCCTAATATCCGATCGGGGAGGATCTTCATTATTTCCCGTGTATTGAGCCATTTGCATGCCAGAACACCTATCGGAATGAAGAGGGCTGGTTTGGGGGGTTTTCGGGCTCAATTTGGTAAATTCCATTTTTGCTCGGCCAGGTCGCAAAGGAGCCTAATATCCGGTCGGGGTGGTTAGGGGTAGGGTAGGGTTAGGGCTGGGGTTGGGGTTTGGGGTTGGGGTTTGGGGTTGGGGTTAGGGTTAATATCCGCTCGGGGTGGATCTTCGTTATTTCCCGTATATTGACCCATTTGCATGCTAGAACACCCCTCGGAACGAAGAGGGATGGTTTGAGGGGTTTTTGGGCTCAATTTATTAAATTCCTATTTTGCTCAATTTTGGCCAATCCGGCCAGTCGCTAAGAGCCTAATATCCGCTCGGGGAGGATCTTCATTATTTCCCGTGTATTGACCCATTTGCATGCCAGAACACCCCTCGGAACGAAGAGGGATGGTTTGAGGGGTTTTCGGGCTCAATTTATTAAATTCCTATTTTGCTCAATTTTGGCAAATCCGGCCGGGTCGCTAAGAGCCTAATATCCGCTCGGGGAGGATCTTCATTATTTCCCGTGTATTGACCCATTTGCATGCCAGAACACCCCTCGGAACGAAGAGGGCTGGTTTGGGGGGTTTACGGGCTCAATTTGGTAAATTCCTTTTTTGCTCGGCCAGGTCGCGAAAGAGTCTAATATTCGGTTGGGGTGGGTTAGGGGTGGGGTTAGGGGTGGGGTTGGGGTTAGGGTTAGGGTTAATATCCGCTCGGGGTGAATCTTCGTTATTTCCCTTATATTGACCCATTTGCATGCTAGAACACCCCTGGGAGCGAAGAGGGTTCGTTTTGGGGGTTTTCGGGCTCAATATGGTAAATTCTTATTTTACTCAATTTTGGCCAATTCGGCCAAAAGCCTAATATCCGCTCGGGGTGGATTTTCTTTATTTCCCGTATATTGACCCATTTGGATGGTAGAACACCCCTCGGAACGAAGAGGGATGGTTTGGGGGGTTTTCGGGCTCAATTTGGTAAATTCCTTTTTTGCTCGGCCAGGTCGCGAAAGAGCCTAATATCCTATCGGTGGGGGTTAGGAGTAGGGTTAAGGGTGGGGTTCGGGGTGGGGTTGGGGTTCGGGGTTGGGGTTTGGGGTTGGGGTTGGGGTTGGGGTAAGGTTAGGGTAAGGGTTAGGGTAAGGGTTAGGATTAATATCCGCTCGGGGTGAATCTTCGTTATTTCCCTTATATTGACCCATTTGCATGCTAGAACACCCCTGGGAGCGAAGAGGGTTCGTTTTGGGGGTTTTCGGGCTCAATATGGTAAATTCTTATTTTACTCAATTTTGGCCAATTCGGCCAAAAGCCTAATATCCGCTCGGGGTGGATCTTAATTTTTTCCCGTATATTGACCCATTTGGATGCTAGAACACCCTTCGGAGCGAAGAGGGCTGGTTTGGGGGGTTTTATGGCTCATTTTGGTAAATTCCTATTTTGCTAAATTTTGGCCAATTCAGCCAGGTCGCTAAGACCCTAATATCCGATCGGGGAGGATCTTCATTATTTCCCGTGTATTGAGCCATTTGCATGCCAGAACACCTATCGGAATGAAGAGGGCTGGTTTGGGGGGTTTTCGGGCTCAATTTGGTAAATTCCATTTTTGCTCGGCCAGGTCGCAAAGGAGCCTAATATCCGGTCGGGGTGGTTAGGGGTAGGGTAGGGTTAGGGCTGGGGTTGGGGTTTGGGGTTGGGGTTAGGGTTAATATCCGCTCGGGGTGGATCTTCGTTATTTCCCGTATATTGACCCATTTGCATGCTAGAACACCCCTCGGAACGAAGAGGGATGGTTTGAGGGGTTTTCGGGCTCAATTTATTAAATTCCTATTTTGCTCAATTTTGGCCAATCCGGCCAGTCGCTAAGAGCCTAATATCCGCTCGGGGAGGATCTTCATTATTTCCCGTGTATTGACCCATTTGCATGCCAGAACACCCCTCGGAACGAAGAGGGCTGGTTTGGGGGGTTTACGGGCTCAATTTGGTAAATTCCTTTTTTGCTCGGCCAGGTCGCGAAAGAGTCTAATATTCGGTTGGGGTGGGTTAGGGGTGGGGTTAGGGGTGGGGTTGGGGTTAGGGTTAGGGTTAATATCCGCTCGGGGTGAATCTTCGTTATTTCCCTTATATTGACCCATTTGCATGCTAGAACACCCCTGGGAGCGAAGAGGGTTCGTTTTGGGGGTTTTCGGGCTCAATATGGTAAATTCTTATTTTACTCAATTTTGGCCAATTCGGCCAAAAGCCTAATATCCGCTCGGGGTGGATTTTCTTTATTTCCCGTATATTGACCCATTTGGATGGTAGAACACCCTTCGGAGCGAAGAGAGCTGGTTTGGGGGGTTTTATGGCTCATTTTGGTAAATTCCTATTTTGCTCGGCCAGGTCGCGAAAGAGTCTAATATCCGGTCGGGGTGGGTTAGGGGTGAGGTTAGGGGTGTGGTTTGGGGTTGGGGTTGGGGTATGGGGTTGGGGTTGGGGTTAGGGTTAGGGTTAGGGTAAGGGTTAGGGTTAGGGTTAATATCCGCTCGGGGTGGATCTTCGTTATTTCCCTTATATTGACCCATTTGCATGCTAGAACACCCCTGGGAGCGAAGAGGGTTCGTTTTGGGGGTTTTCGGGCTCAATATGGTAAATTCTTATTTTACTCAATTTTGGCCAATTCGGCCAAAAGCCTAATATCCGCTCGGGGTGGATCTTCTTTATTTCCCGTATATTCACCCATTTGGATGCTAGAACACCCCTCGGAACGAAGAGGGCTGGTTTGGGGGGTTTTTGGGCTCAATTTGGTAAATTCCTTTTTTGCTCAATTTCGGCCAATTCGGCCAGGTCGCTAAGAGACTAATATCCGCTTGGGGTGGATCTTCATTATTTCCCGTGTATTGACCCATTTTCATGCCAGAACACCCCTCGGAACGAAGAGGGATGGTTTGGGGGGTTTTCGGGCTCAATTTGGTAAATTCCTATTTTGCTCAATTTTGGCCAATCCGGCCAGGTCGCTAAGAGCCTAATATCCGCTCGGGGAGGATCTTCATTATTTCCCGTGTATTGACCTATTTGCATGCCAGAACACCCCTCGGAACGAAGAGGGCTGGTTTGGGGGGTTTACGGGCTCAATTTGGTAAATTCGTTTTTTGCTCGTCCAGGTCGCGAAAGAGTCTAATATCCGGTCGGGGTGGGTTAGGGGTGGGGTTAGGGGTGGGGTTTGGGGTTGGGGTTTGGGGTTGGGGTTGGGGTTAGGGTTAGGGTAAGGGTTAGGGTTAGGGTTAATATCCGCTCGGGGTGGATCTTCGTTATTTCCCTTATATTGACCCATTTGCATGCTAGAACACCCCTGGGGGCGAAGAGGGTTCGTTTTGGGGGTTTTCGGGCTCAATATGGTAAATTCTTATTTTACTCAATTTTGGCCAATTCGGCCAAAAGCCTTATATCCGCTCGGGGTGAATATTCTTTATTTCCCGTATATTCACCCATTTGGATGCTAGAACACCCCTCGGAACGAAGAGGGCTGGTTTGGGGGGTTTTTGGGCTCAATTTGGTAAATTCCTTTTTTGCTCAATTTCGGCCAATTCGGCCAGGTCACTAAGAGACTAATATCCGATTGGGGTGGATCTTCGTTATTTCCCGTATATTGACCCATTTGGATGCTAGAACACCCTTCGGAGCGAAGAGGGCTGGTTTGGGGGGTTTTATGGCTCAATTTGGTAAATTCCTATTTTGCTAAATTTTGGCCAATTAGGCCAGGTCGCGAAGAGCCTAATATCCGCTCGGGGAGGATCTTCTTTATTTCCCGTATATTGACCCATTTGGATGCTAGATCACCCTTCGGAGCGAAGAGGGCTGGTTTGGGGGGTTTTATGGCTCAATTTGGTAAATTCCTATTTTGCTAAATTTTGGCCAATTAGGCCAGGTCGCGAAGAGCCTAATATCCGCTCGGGGAGGATCTTCTTTATTTCCCGTATATTGACCCATTTGGATGCTAGAACACCCCTTGGAGCGAAGAAAGCTGGTTTTGGGGGTTTTGGGGCTCAATTTGGTAAATTCCTTTTTTTACTCAATTTCGGCCAATTCGGACAGGTCGCGAAGAGCCTAATATCCGCTCGGGGAGGATCTTCATTATTTCCCGTGTATTGACCCATTTGCATGCCAGAACACCCCTCGGAACGAAGAGGGATGGTTTGGGGGGTTTTCGGGCTAAATTTGGTAAATTCCATTTTTGCTCGGCCAGGTCGCGAAAGAGCCTAATATCCAGTCGGTGGGGGTTAGGAGTAGGGTTAAGGGTGGGGTTCGGGGTGGGGTTGGGGTTCGGGGTTGGGGTTTGGGGTTGGGGTTGGGGTTGGGGTAAGGTTAGGGTAAGGGTTAGGGTAAGGGTTAGGATTAATATCCGCTCGGGGTGAATCTTCGTTATTTCCCTTATATTGACCCATTTGCATGCTAGAACACCCCTGGGAGCGAAGAGGGTTCGTTTTGGGGGTTTTCGGGCTCAATATGGTAAATTCTTATTTTACTCAATTTTGGCCAATTCGGCCAAAAGCCTAATATCCGCTCGGGGTGGATCTTAATTTTTTCCCGTATATTGACCCATTTGGATGCTAGAACACCCTTCGGAGCGAAGAGGGCTGGTTTGGGGGGTTTTATGGCTCATTTTGGTAAATTCCTATTTTGCTAAATTTTGGCCAATTCAGCCAGGTCGCTAAGACCCTAATATCCGATCGGGGAGGATCTTCATTATTTCCCGTGTATTGACCCATTTGCATGCCAGAACACCTATCGGAATGAAGAGGGCTGGTTTGGGGGGTTTTCGGGCTCAATTTGGTAAATTCCATTTTTGCTCGGCCAGGTCGCAAAGGAGCCTAATATCCGGTCGGGGTGGTTAGGGGTAGGGTAGGGTTAGGGCTGGGGTTGGGGTTTGGGGTTGGGGTTAGGGTTAATATCCGCTCGGGGTGGATCTTCGTTATTTCCCGTATATTGACCCATTTGCATGCTAGAACACCCCTCGGAACGAAGAGGGATGGTTTGAGGGGTTTTCGGGCTCAATTTATTAAATTCCTATTTTGCTCAATTTTGGCCAATCCGGCCAGTCGCTAAGAGCCTAATATCCGCTCGGGGAGGATCTTCATTATTTCCCGTGTATTGACCCATTTGCATGCCAGAACACCCCTCGGAACGAAGAGGGATGGTTTGAGGGGTTTTCGGGCTCAATATGGTAAATTCTTATTTTACTCAATTTTGGCCAATTCGGCCAAAAGCCTAATATCCGCTCGGGGTGGATCTTCTTTATTTCCCGTATATTGACCAATTTGGATGCTAGAACACCCTTCGGAGCGAAGAGGGCTGGTTTGGGGGGTTTTATGGCTCATTTTGGTAAATTCCTATTTTGCTCGGCCAGGTCGCGAAAGAGTCTAATATCCGATCGGGGTGGGTTAGGGGTGAGGTTAGGGGTGGGGTTGGGGTTTTGGGTTGGGGTTGGGGTTAGGGTTAGGGTTAGGGTAAAGGGTTAGGGTAAGGGTTAGGATTAATATCCGCTCGGGGTGGATCTTCGTTATTTCCCTTATATTGACCCATTTGCATGCTAGAACACCCCTGGGAGCGAAGAGGGTTCGTTTTGGGGGTTTTCGGGCTCAATATGGTAAATTCTTATTTTGCTCGGCCAGGTCGCGAAAGAGTCTAATATCCGATCGGGGTGGGTTAGGGGTGAGGTTAGGGGTGGGGTTGGGGTTGGGGTTTTGGTAGGGGGTGGGGTTAGGGTTAGGGTTAGGGTAAAGGGTTAGGGTAAGGGTTAGGATTAATATCCGCTCGGGGTGGATCTTCGTTATTTCCCTTATATTGACCCATTTGCATGCTAGAACACCCCGGGGAGCGAAGAGGGTTCGTTTTGGGGGTTTTCGGGCTCAATATGGTAAATTCTTATTTTACTCAATTTTGGCCAATTCGGCCAAAAGCCTAATATCCGCTCGGGGTGAATCTTCGTTATTTCCCTTATATTGACCCATTTGCATGCTAGAACACCCCTGGGAGCGAAGAGGGTTTGTTTTGGGGGTTTTCGGGCTCAATATGGTTAATTCTTATTTTACTCAATTTTGGCCAATTCGGCCAAAAGCCTAATATCCGCTCGGGGTGGATCTTCATTTTTTCCCGTATATTGACCCATTTGCATGCCAGAACACCCCTCGGAATGAAGAGGGCTGGTTTGGGGGGTTTTCGGGCTCAATTTGGTAAATTCCATTTACGCTCGGCCAGGTCGCGAAAGAGCCTAATATCCGGTCGGGGTGGTTAGGGGTAGGGTAGGGTTAGGGCTGGGGTTGGGGTTTGGGGTTGGGGTTTGGGGTTGGGGTTTGGGGTTGGGGTTAGGGTTAATATCCGCTCGGGGTGGATCTTCGTTATTTCCCGTATATTGACCCATTTGCATGCTAGAACACCCCTCGGAACGAAGAGGGATGGTTTGGGGGGTTTACGGGCTCAATTTGGTAAATTCCTTTTTTGCTCGGCCAGGTCGCGAAAGAGTCTAATATCCGGTTGGGGTGGGTTAGGGGTGGGGTTAGGGGTGGGGTTGGGGTTAGGGTTAGGGTTAATATCCGCCCGGGGTGAATCTTCGTTATTTCCCTTATATTGACCCATTTGCATGCTAGAACACCCCTGGGAGCGAAGAGGGTTCGTTTTGGGGGTTTTCGGGCTCAATATGGTAAATTCTTATTTTACTCAATTTTGGCCAATTCGGCCAAAAGCCTAATATCCGCTCGGGGTGGATCTTCTTTATTTCCCGTATATTGACCCATTTGGATGCTAGAACACCCTTCGGAGCGAAGAGGGCTGGTTTGGGGGGTTTTATGGCTCATTTTGGTAAATTCCTATTTTGCTCGGCCAGGTCGCGAAAGAGTCTAATATCCGGTCGGGGTGGGTTAGGGGTGAGGTTAGGGGTGTGGTTTGGGGTTGGGGTTGGGGTTTGGGGTTGGGGTTGGGGTTAGGGTTAGGGTAAGGGTTAGGGTTAGGGTTAGGGTTAATATCCGCTCGGGATGGATCTTCGTTATTTCCCTTATATTGACCCATTTGCATGCTAGAACACCCCTGGGAGCGAAGAGGGTTCGTTTTGGGGGTTTTCGGGCTCATTATGGTAAATTCTTATTTTACTCAATTTTGGCCAATTCGGCCAAAAGCCTAATATCCGCTAGGGGTGGATCTTCTTTATTTCCCGTATATTCACCCATTTGGATGCTAGAACACCCCTCGGAACGAAGAGGGATGGTTTGGGGGGTTTTCGGGCTCAATTTGGTAAATTCCTATTTTGCTCAATTTTGGCCAATCCGGCCAGGTCGCTAAGATCCTAATATCCGCTCGGGGTGGATCTTCGTTATTTCCCTTATATTGACCCATTTGCATGCTAGAACACCCCTGGGAGCGAAGAGGGCTGGTTTGGGGGGTTTTCGGGCTCAATATGGTAAATTCTTATTTTACTCAATTTTGGCCAATTCGGCCAAAAGCCTAATATCCGCTCGGGGTGGATCTTCTTTATTTCCCGTATATTGACCCATTTGGATGCTAGAACACCCTTCGGAGCGAAGAGGGCTGGTTTGGGGGGTTTTATGGCTCATTTTGGTAAATTCCTATTTTGCTCGGCCAGGTCGCGAAAGAGTCTAATATCCGGTTGGGGTGGGTTAGGGGTGGGGTTGGGGTTAGGGTTAGGGTTAATATCCGCTCGGGGTGAATCTTCGTTATTTCCCTTATATTGACCATTTGCATGCTAGAACACCCCTGGGAGCGAAGAGGGTTCGTTTTGGGGGTTTTCGGGCTCAATATGGTAAATTCTTATTTTACTCAATTTTGGCCAACTCGGCCAAAAGCCTAATATTCGCTCGGGTGGATCTTCTTTTTTCCCGTATATTGACCCATTTAGATGCTAGAACACCCTTCGGAGCGAAGAGGGCTGGTTAGGGGGGTTTTATGGCTCATTTTGGTAAATTCCTATTTTGCTAAATTTTGGCCAATTCAGCCAGGTCGCTAAGACCCTAAGATCCGATCGGGGAGGATCTTCATTATTTCCCGTGTATTGACCCATTTGCATGCCAGAACACCCCTCGGAACGAAGAGGGCTGGTTTGGGGGGTTTACGGGCTCTATTTGGTAAATTCCATTTTTGCTCGGCCAGGTCGCGAAAGAGCCTAATATCCGGTCGGGGTGGTTAGGGGTAGGGTAGGGTTAGGGCTGGGGTTGGGGTTTGGGGTTGGGGTTAGGGTTAATATCCGCTCGGGGTGGATCTTCGTTATTTCCCGTATATTGACCCATTTGCATGCTAGAACACCCCTCGGAACGAAGAGGGATGGTTTTGGGGGTTTTATGGCTCATTTTGGTAAATTCCTATTTTGCTCGGCCAGGTCGCGAAAGAGTCTAATATCCGGTCGGGGTGGGTTAGGGGTGAGGTTAGGGGTGTGGTTTGGGGTTGGGGTTGGGGTTAGGGTTAGGGTTAGGGTAAGGGTTAGGGTTAGGGTTAGGGTTAGGGTTAATATCCGCTCGGGGTGGATCTTCGTTATTTCCCTTATATTGACCCATTTGCATGCTAGAACACCACTGGGAGCGAATAGGGTTCGTTTTGGGGGGTTTTCGGGCTCAATTTGGTAAATTCCTATTTTGCTCAATTTTGGCCAATCCGGCCAGGTCGCTAAGAGCCTAATATCCGCTCGGGGAGGATCTTCATTATTTCCCGTGTATTGACCCATTTGCATGCCGGAACACCCCTTGGAACGAAGAGGGCTGGTTTGGGGGGTTTACGGGCTCAATTTGGTAAATTTCTTTTTTGCTCGGCCAGGTCGCGAAAGAGTCTAATATCCGGTCGGGGTGGGTTAGGGGTGAGGTTAGGGGTGTGGTTTGGGGTTGGGGTTGGGGTTTGGGGTTGGGGTTGGGGTTAGGGTTAGGGTTAGGGTAAGGGTTAGGGTTAGGGTTAGGGTTAATATCCGCTCGGGATGGATCTTCGTTATTTCCCTTATATTGACCCATTTGCATGCTAGAACACCCCTGGGAGCGAAGAGGGTTCGTTTTGGGGGTTTTCGGGCTCATTATGGTAAATTCTTATTTTACTCAATTTTGGCCAATTCGGCCAAAAGCCTAATATCCGCTAGGGGTGGATCTTCTTTATTTCCCGTATATTCACCCATTTGGATGCTAGAACACCCCTCGGAACGAAGAGGGATGGTTTGGGGGGTTTTCGGGCTCAATTTGGTAAATTCCTATTTTGCTCAATTTTGGCCAATCCGGCCAGGTCGCTAAGATCCTAATATCCGCTCGGGGAGGATCTTCATTATTTCCCGTGTATTGACCCATTTGCATGCCAGAACACCCCTCGGAACGAAGAGGGCTGGTTTGGGGGGTTTACGGGCTCAATTTGGTAAATTCCTTTTTTGCTCGGCCAGGTCGCGAAAGAGTCTAATATCCGGTCGGGGTGGGTTAGGGGTGGGGTTAGGGGTGGGGTTTGGGGTTGGGGTTTGGGGTTGGGGTTGGGGTTAGGGTTAGGGTTAGGGTAAGGGTTAGGGTAAGGGTTAGGATTAATATCTGCTCGGGGTGGATCTTCGTTATTTCCCTTATATTGACCCATTTGCATGCTAGAACACCCCTGGGAGCGAAGAGGGCTGGTTTGGGGGGTTTTCGGGCTCAATATGGTAAATTCTTATTTTACTCAATTTT
The DNA here is from genome assembly GCF_037042905.1 of Lytechinus pictus. Taxonomy (NCBI): domain Eukaryota; kingdom Metazoa; phylum Echinodermata; class Echinoidea; order Temnopleuroida; family Toxopneustidae; genus Lytechinus; species Lytechinus pictus. The sequence goes on along the minus strand of NW_026974168.1, from coordinate 236,632 downwards.
GGCCAATTCGGCCAAAAGCCTAATATCCGCTTGGGGTGGATCTTCTTTATTTCCCGTATATTGACCCATTTGGATGCTAGAACACCCTTCGGAGCGAAGAGGGCTGGTTTGGGGGGTTTTATGGCTCATTTTGGTAAATTCCTATTTTGCTCGGCCAGGTCGCGAAAGAGTCTAATATCCGGTTGGGGTGGGTTAGGGGTGGGGTTGGGGTTAGGGTTAGGGTTAATATCCGCTCGGGGTGAATCTTCGTTATTTCCCTTATATTGACCATTTGCATGCTAGAACACCCCTGGGAGCGAAGAAGGTTCGTTTTGGGGGTTTTCGGGCTCAATATGGTAAATTCTTATTTTACTCAATTTTGGCCAATTCGGCCAAAAGCCTAATATTCGCTTGGGTGGATCTTCTTTTTTTCCCGTATATTGACCCATTTAGATGCTAGAACACCCTTCGGAGCGAAGAGGGCTGGTTAGGGGGGTTTTATGGCTCATTTTGGTAAATTCCTATTTTGCTAAATTTTGGCCAATTCAGCCAGGTCGCTAAGACCCTAAGATCCGATCGGGGAGGATCTTCATTATTTCCCGTGTATTGACCCATTTGCATGCCAGAACACCCCTCGGAACGAAGAGGGCTGGTTTGGGGGGTTTACGGGCTCTATTTGGTAAATTCCATTTTTGCTCGGCCAGGTCGCGAAAGAGCCTAATATCCGGTCGGGGTGGTTAGGGGTAGGGTAGGGTTAGGGCTGGGGTTGGGGTTTGGGGTTGGGGTTAGGGTTAATATCCGCTCGGGGTGGATCTTCGTTATTTCCCGTATATTGACCCATTTGCATGCTAGAACACCCCTCGGAACGAAGAGGGATGGTTTTGGGGGTTTTATGGCTCATTTTGGTAAATTCCTATTTTGCTCGGCCAGGTCGCGAAAGAGTCTAATATCCGGTCGGGGTGGGTTAGGGGTGAGGTTAGGGGTGTGGTATGGGGTTGGGGTTGGGGTTAGGGTTAGGGTTAGGGTAAGGGTTAGGGTTAGGGTTAGGGTTAATATCCGCTCGGGGTGGATCTTCGTTATTTCCCTTATATTGACCCATTTGCATGCTAGAACACCACTGGGAGCGAATAGGGTTCGTTTTGGGGGGTTTTCGGGCTCAATTTGGTAAATTCCTATTTTGCTCAATTTTGGCCAATCCGGCCAGGTCGCGAAGAGCCTAATATCCACTCGGGGAGGATCTTCTTTATTTCCCGTATATTGACCCATTTGGATGCTAGAACACCCCTGGGAGCGAAGAGGGCTGGTTTGGGGGGTTTTCGGGCTCAATATGGTAAATTCTTATTTTACTCAATTTTGGCCAATTCGGCCAAAAGCCTAATATCCGCTCGGGGTGGATCTTCTTTATTTCCCGTATATTGACCCATTGGGATGCTACAACACCCTTCGGAGCGAAGAGGGCTGCTTTGGGGGGTTTTATGGCTCATTTTGGTAAATTCCTATTTTGCTCGGCCAGGTCGCGAATGAGTCTAATATCCGGTTGGGGTGGGTTAGGGGTGGGGTTGGGGTTAGGGTTAGGGTTAATATCCGCTCGGGGTGAATCTTCGTTATTTCCCTTATATTGACCCATTTGCATGCTAGAACACCCCTGGGAGCGAAGAGGGTTCGTTTTGGGGGTTTTCGGGCTCAATATGGTAAATTCTTATTTTACTCAATTTTGGCCAATTCGGCCAAAAGCCTAATATCCGCTCGGAGTGGATCTTCTTTTTTTCCCGTATATTGACCCATTTAGATGCTAGAACACCCTTCGGAGCGAAGAGGGCTGGTTTGGGGGGTTTTATGGCTCATTTTGGTAAATTCCTATTTTGCTAAATTTTGGCCAATTCAGCCAGGTCGCTAAGACCCTAATATCCGATCGGGGAGGATCTTCATTATTTCCCGTGTATTGACCCATTTGCATGCCAGAACACCCCTCGGAATGAAGAGGGCTGGTTTGGGGGGTTTTCTGGCTCAATTTGGTAAATTCCATTTTTGCTCGGCCAGGTCGCGAAAGAGCCTAATATCCGGTCGGTGTGGTTAGGGGTAGGGTAGGGTTAGGGCTGGGGTTGGGGTTTGGGGTTGGGGTTTGGGGTTGGGGTTAGGGTTAATATCCGCTCGGGGTGGATCTTCGTTATTTCCCGTATATTGACCCATTTGCAATGCCAGAACACCCCTCGGAACGAAGAGGGCTGGTTTGGGGGGTTTACGGGCTCAATTTGGTAAATTCCTTTTTTGCTCGGCCAGGTCGCGAAAGAGTCTAATATCCGGTCGGGGTGGGTTAGGGGTGGGGTTAGGTGTGGGGTTTGGGGTTGGGGTTTGGGGTTGGGGTTGGGGTTAGGGTTAGGGTTAGGGTAAGGGTTAGGGTTAGGGTTAATATCCGCTCGGGGTGGATCTTCGTTATTTCCCTTATATTGACCCATTTGCATGCTAAAACACCCCTGGGAGCGAAGAGGGCTGGTTTGGGGGGTTTTCGGGCTCAATATGGTAAATTCTTATTTTACTCAATTTTGGCCAATTCGGCCAAAAGCCTAATATCCGCTCGGGGTGGATCTTCTTTATTTCCCTTATATTGACCTATTTGGATGCTACAACACCCTTCGGAGCGAAGAGGGCTGGTTTGGGGGGTTTATGGCTCATTTTGGTAAATTCCTATTTTGCTAAATTTTGGCCAATTCAGCCAGGTCGCTAAGACCCTAATATCCGATCGGGGAGGATCTTCATTATTTCCCGTGTATTGACCCATTTGCATGCCAGAATACCCCTCGGAACGAAGAGGGCTGGTTTGGGGGGTTTACGGGCTCAATTTGGTAAATTCCATTTTTGCTCGGCCAGGTCGCGAAAGAGCCTAATATCCGGTCGGGGTGGTTAGGGGTAGGGTAGGGTTAGGGCTGGGGTTGGGGTTTGGGGTTGAGGTTAGGGTTAATATCCGCTCGGTGTGGATCTTCGTTATTTCCCGTATATTGACCCATTTGCATGCTAGAACACCCCTCGGAACGAAGAGGGATGGTTTTGGGGGTTTTATGGCTCATTTTGGTAAATTCCTATTTTGCTCGGCCAGGTCGCGAAAGAGTCTAATATCCGGTCGGGGTGGGTTAGGGGTGAGGTTAGGGGTGTGGTTTGGGGTTCGGGTTGGGGTTTGGGGTTGGGGTTGGGGTTAGGGTTAGGGTTAGGGTTAGGGTTAGGGTTAGGGTTAGGGTTAATATCCGCTCGGGGTGGATCTTCGTTATTTCCCTTATATTGACCCATTTGCATGCTAGAACACCACTGGGAGCGAAGAGGGTTCGTTTTGGGGGTTTTCGGGCTCAATATGGTAAATTCTTATTTTACTCAATTTTGGCCAATTCGGCCAAAAGCCTAATATCCGCTCGGGGTGGATCTTCTTTATTTCCCGTATATTCACCCGTTTGGATGCTAGAACACCCCTCGGAACGAAGAGGGCTGGTTTGGGGGGTTTTGGGGCTCAATTTGGTAAATTCCTTTTTTGCTCAATTTCGGCCAATTCGGCCAGGTCGTGAAGAGCCTAATATCCGCTCGGGGAGGATCTTCATTATTTCCCGTGTATGGTCATGACCCATTTGCATGCCAGAACACCCCTGGGAGCGAACAGGGTTCGTTTTGGGGGTTTTCGGGCTCAATATGGTAAATTCTTATTTTACTCAATTTTGGCCAATTCGGCCAAAAGCCTTATATCCGCTCGGGGTGGATCTTCTTTTTTTCCCGTATATTGACCCATTTGCATGCCAGAACACCCCTCGGAATGAAGAGGGCTGGTTTGGGGGGTTTTCGGGCTCAATTTGGTAAATTCCATTTTTGCTCGGCCAGGTCGCGAAAGAGCCTAATATCCGGTCGGGGTGGGTTAGGGGTGAGGTTAGGGGTGTGGTTTGGGGTTGGGGTTGGGGTTGGGGTTTGGGGTTGGGGTTGGGGTTAGGGTTAGGGTTAGGGTAAGGGTTAGGGTTAGGGTTAGGGTTAATATCCGCTCGGGATGGATCTTCGTTATTTCCCTTATATTGACCCATTTGCATGCTAGAACACCCCTGGGAGCGAAGAGGGTTCGTTTTTGGGGTTTTCGGGCTCATTATGGTAAATTCTTATTTTACTCAATTTTGGCCAATTCGGCCAAAAGCCTAATATCCGCTAAGGGTGGATCTTCTTTATTTCCCGTATATTCACCCATTTGGATGCTAGAACACCCCTCGGAACGAAGAGGGATGGTTTGGGGGGTTTTCGGGCTCAATTTGGTAAATTCCTATTTTGCTCAATTTTGGCCAATCCGGCCAGGTCGCTAAGAGCCTAATATCCGCTCGGGGAGGATCTTCATTATTTCCCGTGTATTGACCCATTTGCATGCCAGAACACCCCTCGGAACGAAGAGGGCTGGTTTGGGGGGTTTACGGGCTCAATTTGGTAAATTCCATTTTTGCTCGGCCAGGTCGCGAAAGAGCCTAATATCCGGTCGGGTTTGTTAGGGGAAGGGTAGGGTTAGGGCTGGGGTTGGGGTTTGGGGTTGGGGTTAGGGTTAATATCCGCTCGGGGTCGATCTTCGTTATTTCCCGTATATTGACCCATTTGCATGCTAGAACACCCCTCGGAACGAAGAGGGATGGTTTTGGGGGTTTTATGGCTCATTTTGGTAAATTCCTATTTTGCTCGGCCAGGTCGCGAAAGAGTCTAATATCCGGTCGGGGTGGGTTAGGGGTGAGGTTAGGGGTGTGGTTTGGGGTTGGGGTTGGGGTTTGGGGTTGGGGTTGGGTTTAAGGTTAGGGTTAGGGTAAGGGTTAGGGTTAGGGTTAGGGTTAATATCCACTCGGGGTGGATCTTCGTTATTTCCCTTATATTGACCCATTTGCATGCTAGAACACCACTGGGAGCGAATAGGGTTCGTTTTGGGGGTTTTCGGGCTCAATATGGTAAATTCTTATTTTACTCAATTTTGGCCAATTCGGCCAAAAGCCTAATATCCGCTCGGGGTGGATCTTCTTTATTTCCCGTATATTCACCCATTTGGATGCTAGAACACCCCTCGGAACGAAGAGGGCTGGTTTGGGGGGGTTTTGGGCTCAATTTGGTAAATTCCTTTTTTCCTCAATTTCGGCCAATTCGGCCAGGTCGTGAAGAGCCTAATATCCGCTCGGGGAGGATCTTCATTATTTCCAGTGTATTGACCCATTTGCATGCCAGAACACCCCTGGGAGCGAACAGGGTTCGTTTTGGGGGTTTTCGGGCTCAATATGGTAAATTCTTATTTTACTCAATTTTGGCCAATTCGGCCAAAAGCCTAATATCCGCTCGGGGTGGATCTTCTTTATTTCCCGTATATTGACCCATTTGGATGCTAGAACACCCTTCGGAGCGAAGAGGGCTGGTTTGGGGGGTTTTATGGCTCATTTTGGTAAATTCCTATTTTGCTCGGCCAGGTCGCGAAAGAGTCTAATATCCGATCGGGGTGGGTTAGGGGTGAGGTTAGGGGTGGGGTTGGGGTTGGGGTTGGGGTTTTGGGTTGGGGTTGGGGTTAGGGTTAGGGTAAAGGGTTAGGGTAAGGGTTAGGATTAATATCCGCTCGGGGTGGATCTTCGTTATTTCCCTTATATTGACCCATTTGCATGCTTAGAACACCCCTGGGAGCGAAGAGGGTTCGTTTTGGGGGTTTTCGGGCTCAAATTGGTAAATTCTTATTTTACTCAATTTTGGCCAATTCGGCCAAAAGCCTAATATCCGCTCGGGGTGAATCTTCGTTATTTCCCTTATATTGACCCATTTGCATGCTAGAACACCCCTGGGAGCGAAGAGGGCTGGTTTGGGGGGTTTTCGGGCTCATTTTGGTAAATTCCATTTTTGCTCGGCCAGGTCGCGAAAGAGCCTAATATCCGGTCGGGGTGGTTAGGGTTAGGGTAGGGTTAGGGCTGGGGTTGGGGTTTGGGGTTGGGGATAGGGTTAATATCCGCTCGGAGTGGATCTTCGTTATTTCCCGTATATTGACCCATTTGCATGCTAGAACACCCCTCGGAACGAAGAGGGATGGTTTGGGGGGTTTACGGGCTCAATTTGGTAAATTCCTTTTTTGCTCGGCCAGGTCGCGAAAGAGTCTAATATCCGGTTGGGGTGGGTTAGGGGTGGGGTTAGGGGTGGGTTTGGGGTTAGGGTTAATATCCGCCCGGGGTGAATATTCGTTTATTCCCTTATATTGACCCATTTGCATGCTAGAACACCCCTGGGAGCGAAGACGGTTCGTTTTGGGGGTTTTCGGGCTCAATATGGTAAATTCTTATTTTACTCAATTTTGGCCAATTCGGCCAAAAGCCTAATATCCGCTCGGGGTGGATCTTCTTTATTTCCCGTATATTGACCCATTTGGATGCTAGAACACCCTTCTGAGCGAAGAGGGCTGGTTTGGGGGGTTTTATGGCTCATTTTGGTAAATTCCTATTTTGCTCGGCCAGGTCGCGAAAGAGTCTAATATCCGATCGGGGTGGGTTAGGGGTGAGGTTAGGGGTGGGGTTGGGGTTTGGGGTTGGGGTTAGGGTTAATATCCGCTCGGGGTGGATCTTCTTTATTTCCCGTATATTGACCCATTTGGATGCTAGAACACCCTTCGGAGCGAAGAGGGCTGGTTTGGGGGGTTTTATGGCTCATTTTGGTAAATTCCTATTTTGCTCGGCCAGGTCGCGAAAGAGTCTAATATCCGGTCGGGGTGGGTTAGGGGTGAGGTTAGGGGTGTGGTTTGGGGTTGGGGTTGGGGTTGGGGTTTGGGGTTGGGGTTGGGGTTAGGGTTAGGGTTAGGGTTAATATCCGCTCGGGATGGATCTTCGTTATTTCCCTTATATTGACCCATTTGCATGCTAGAACACCCCTGGGAGCGAAGAGGGTTCGTTTTGGGGGTTTTCGGGCTCAAAATGGTAAATTCTTATTTTACTCAATTTTGGCCAATTCGGCCAAAAGCCTAATATCAGCTCGGGGTGAATCTTCGTTATTTCCCTTATATTGACCCATTTGCATGCTAGAACACCCCTGGGAGCGAAGAGGGTTTGTTTTGGGGGTTTTCGGGCTCAATATGGTAAATTCTTATTTTACTCAATTTTGGCCAATTCGGCCAAAAGCCTAATATCCGCTCGGGGTGGATCTTCTTTTTTTCCCGTATATTGACCCATTTAGATGCTAGAACACCCTTCGGAGCGAAGAGGGCTGGTTTGGGGGGTTTTATGGCTCATTTTGGTAAATTCCTATTTTGCTCGGCCAGGTCGCGAAAGAGTCTAATATCCGGTTGGGGTGGGTTAGGGGTGGGGTTGGGGTTAGGGTTAGGGTTAATATCCGCTCGGGGTGAATCTTCGCTTTTCCCTTATATTGACCCATTTGCATGCTAGAACACCCCTGGGAGCGAAGAGGGTTCGTTTTGGGGGTTTTCGGGCTCAATAAGGTAAATTCTTATTTTACTCAATTTTGGCCAATTCGGCCAAAAGCCTAATATCCGCTCGGGGTGGATCTTCTTTTTTTCCCGTATATTGACCCATTTAGATGCTAGAACACCCTTCGGAGCCAAGAGGGCTGGTTTGGGGGGTTTTATGGCTCATTTTGGTAAATTCCTATTTTGCTAAATTTTGGCCAATTCAGCAAGGTCGCTAAGACCCTAATATCCGATCGGGGAGGATCTTCATTATTTCCCGTGTATTGACCCATTTGCATGCCAGAACACCCCTGAGGGCGAACAGGATTCGTTTTGGGGGTTTTCGGGCTCAATATGGTAAATTCTTATTTTACTCAATTTTGGCCAATTCGGCCAAAAGCCTAATATCCGCTCGGGGTGGATCTTCTTTATTTCCCGTATATTCACCCATTTGGATGCTAGAACACCCCTCGGAACGAAGAGGGCTGGTTTGGGGGGTTTTTGGGCTCAATTTGGTAAATTCCTTTTTTGCTCAATTTCGGCCAATTCGGCCAGGTCGTGAAGAGCCTTATATCCGCTCGGGGAGGATCTTCATTATTTCCCGTGTATTGACCCATTTGCATGCCAGAACACCCCTGAGGGCGAACAGGATTCGTTTTGGGGGTTTTCGGGCTCAATATGGTAAATTCTTATTTTACTCAATTTTGGCCAATTAGGCCAAAAGCCTAATATCCGCTCGGGGTGGATCTTCTTTATTTCCCGTATATTGACCCATTTGGATGCTAGAACACCCTTCGGAGCGAAGAGGGTTGGTTTGGGGGGTTTTATGGCTCATTTTGGTAAATTCCTATTTTGCTCGGCCAGGTCGCGAAAGAGTCTAATATCCGATCGGGGTGGGTTAGGGGTGAGGTTAGGGGTGGGGTTGGGGTTGGGGTTTTGGGTTGGGGTTGGGGTTAGGGTTAGGGTTAGGGTAAAGGTTTAGGGTAAGGGTTAGGATTAATATCCGCTCGGGGTGAATCTTCGTTATTTCCCGTATATTGACCCATTTGGATGCTAGAACACCCTTCGGAGCGAAGAGGGCTGGTTTGGGGGGTTTTCGGGCTCAATATGGTAAATTCTTATTTTACTCAATTTTGGCCAATTCGGCCAAAAGCCTAATATCCGCTCGGGGTGGATCTTCTTTATTTCCCGTATATTGACCCATTTGGATGCTAGAACATCCTTCGGAGCGAAGAGGGCTGGTTTGGGGGGTTTTATGGCTCATTTTGGTAAATTCCTATTTTGCTCGGCCAGGTCGCGAAAGAGTCTAATATCCGGTTGGGGTGGGTTAGGGGTGGGGTTGGGGTTAGGGTTAGGGTTAATATCCGCTCGGGGTGAATCTTCGTTATTTCCCTTATATTGACCCATTTGCATGCTAGAACACCCCTCGGAACGAAGAGGGATGGTTAGGGGGGTTTTATGGCTCATTTTGGTAAATTCCTAATTTGCTAAATTTTGGCCAATTCAGCCAGGTCGCTAAGACCCTAAGATCCGATCGGGGAGGATCTTCATTATTTCCCGTGTATTGACCCATTTGCATGCCAGAACACCCGTCGGAACGAAGAGGGCTGGTTTGGGGGGTTTACGGGCTCAATTTGGTAAATTCCATTTTTGCTCGGCCAGGTCGCGAAAGAGCCTAATATCCGGTCGGGGTGGTTAGGGGTAGGGTAGGGTTAGGGCTGGGGTTGGGGTGTGGGGTTGGGGTTAGGGTTAATATCCGCTCGGGGTGGATCTTCGTTATTTCCCGTATATTGACCCATTTGCATGCTAGAACACCCCTCGGAACGAAGAGGGATGGTTTTGGGGGTTTTATGGCTCATTTTGGTAAATTCCTATTTTGCTCGGCCAGGTCGCGAAAGAGTCTAATATCCGGTCGGGGTGGGTTAGGGGTGAGGTTAGGGGTGTGGTTTGGGGTCGGGGTTGGGGTTTGGGGTTGGGGTTGGGGTTAGGGTTAGGGTTAGGGTAAGGGTTAGGGTTAGGGTTAGGGTTAGGGTTAATATCCGCTCGGGGTGGATCTTCGTTATTTCCCTTATATTGACCCATTTGCATGCTAGAACACCACTGGGAGCGAATAGGGTTCGTTTTGGGGGGTTTTCGGGCTCAATTTGGTAAATTCCTATTTTGCTCAATTTTGGCCAATCCGGCCAGGTCGCTAAGAGCCTAATATCCGCTCGGGGAGGATCTTCATTATTTCCCGTGTATTGACCCATTTGCATGCCGGAACACCCCTTGGAACGAAGAGGGCTGGTTTGGGGGGTTTACGGGCTCAATTTGGTAAATTCCTTTTTTGCTCGGCCAGGTCGCGAAAGAGTCTAATATCCGGTCAGGGTGGGTTAGGGGTGGGGTTAGGTTTGGGGTTTGGGGTTGGGGTTTGGGGTTGGGGTTGGGGTTAGGGTTAGGGTTAGGGTAAGGGTTAGGGTAAGGGTTAGGATTAATATCTGCTCGGGGTGGATCTTCGTTATTTCCCGTATATTCACCCATTTCCATGCTAGCTAGAACACCCCGCGGAACGAAAAGGAATGGTTTAAGGGGGTTTTCGGGCTCAATTTATTAAATTCCTATATTGCTCAATTTTGGCCAATTCGGCCAGGTCGCGAAGAGCCTAATATCCGCTCGGGGAGGATCTTCTTTATTTCCCGTATATTGACCCATTTGGATGCTAGAACACCCCTGGGAGCGAAGAGGGCTGGTTTGGGGGGTTTTCGGGCTCAATATGGTAAATTCTTATTTTACTCAATTTTGGCCAATTCGGCCAAAAGCCTAATATCCGCTCGGGGTGGATCTTCTTTATTTCCCGTATATTGACCCATTGGGATGCTAGAACACCCTTCGGAGCGAAGAGGGCTGCTTTGGGGGGTTTTATGGCTCATTTTGGTAAATTCCTATTTTGCTCGGCCAGGTCGCGAATGAGTCTAATATCCGGTTGGGGTGGGTTAGGGGTGGGGTTGGGGTTAGGGTTAGGGTTAATACCCGCTCGGGGTGAATCTTCGTTATTTCCCTTATATTGACCCATTTGCATGCTAGAACACCCCAGGGAGCGAAGAGGGTTCGTTTTGGGGGTTTTCGGGCTCAATATGGTAAATTCTTATTTTACTTAATTTTGGCCAATTCGGCCAAAAGCCTAATATCCGCTCGGAGTGGATCTTCTTTTTTTCCCGTATATTGACCCATTTAGATGCTAGAACACCCTTCGGAGCGAAGAGGGCTGGTTTGGGGGGTTTTATGGCTCATTTTGGTAAATTCCTATTTTGCTAAATTTTGGCCAATTCAGCCAGGTCGCTAAGACCCTAATATCCGATCGGGGAGGATCTTCATTATTTCCCGTGTATTGACCCATTTGCATGCCAGAACACCCCTCGGAATGAAGAGGGCTGGTTTGGGGGGTTTTCTGGCTCAATTTGGTAAATTCCATTTTTGCTCGGCCAGGTCGCGAAAGAGCCTAATATCCGGTCGGTGTGGTTAGGGGTAGGGTAGGGTTAGGGCTGGGGTTGGGGTTTGGGGTTGGGGTTTGGGGTTAGGGTTAGGGTTAATATCCGCTCGGGGTGGATCTTCGTTATTTCCCGTATATTGACCCATTTGCATGCCAGAACACCCCTCGGAACGAAGAGGGCTGGTTTGGGGGGTTTACGGGCTCAATTTGGTAAATTCCTTTTTTGCTCGGCCAGGTCGCGAAAGAGTCTAATATCCGGTCGGGGTGGGTTAGGGGTGGGGTTAGGGGTGGGGTTTGGGGATGGGGTTTGGGGTTGGGGTTGGGGTTAGGGTTAGGGTTAGGGTTAGGGTAAGGGTTAGGGTTAGGGTTAATATCCGCTCGGGGTGGATCTTCGTTATTTCCCTTATATTGACCCATTTGCATGCTAGAACACCCCTGGGAGCGAAGAGGGCTGGTTTGGGGGGTTTTCGGGCTCAATATGGTAAATTCTTATTTTAATCAATTTTGGCCAATTCGGCCAAAAGCCTAATATCCGCTCGGGGTGGATCTTCTTTATTTCCCGTATACTGACCTATTTGGATGCTACAACACCCTTCGGAGCGAAGAGGGCTGGTTTGGGGGGTTTTATGGCTCATTTTGGTAAATTCCTATTTTGCTCGGCCAGGTCGCGAAAGAGTCTAATATCCGGTTGGGGTGGGTTAGGGGTGGGGTTGGGGTTAGGGTTAGGGTTAATATCCGCTCGGGGTGAATCTTCGTTATTTTTCTTATATTGACCCATTTGCATGCTAGAACACCCCTGGGAGCGAAGAGGGTTCGTTTTGGGGGTTTTATGGCTCAATATGGTAAATTCTTCTTTTACTCAATTTTGGCCAATTCGGCCAAAAGCCTAATATCCGCTCGGGGTGGATCTTCTTTTTTTCCCGTATATTGACCCATTTAGATGCTAGAACACCCTTCGGAGCGAAGAGGGCTGGTTTGGGGGGTTTTATGGCTCATTTTGGTAAATTCCTATTTTGCTAAATTTTGGCCAATTCAGCCAGGTCGCTAAGACCCTAATATCCGATCGGGGAGGATCTTCATTATTTCCCGTGTATTGACCCATTTGCATGCCAGAATACCCCTCGGAACGAAGAGGGCTGGTTTGGGGGGTTTACGGGCTCAATTTGGTAAATTCCATTTTTGCTCGGCCAGGTCGCGAAAGAGCCTAATATCCGGTCGGGGTGGTTAGGGGTAGGGTAGGGTTAGGGCTGGGGTTGGGGTTTGGGGTTAGGGTTAGGGTTAATATCCGCTCGGGGTGGATCTTCGTTATTTCCCGTATATTGACCCATTTGCATGCCAGAACACCCCTCGGAACGAAGAGGGCTGGTTTGGGGGGTTTACGGGCTCAATTTGGTAAATTCCTTTTTTGCTCGGCCAGGTCGCGAAAGAGTCTAATATCCGGTCGGGGTGGGTTAGGGGTGGGGTTAGGGGTGGGGTTTGGGGATGGGGTTTGGGGTTGGGGTTGGGGTTAGGGTTAGGGTTAGGGTTAGGGTAAGGGTTAGGGTTAGGGTTAATATCCGCTCGGGGTGGATCTTCGTTATTTCCCTTATATTGACCCATTTGCATGCTAGAACACCCCTGGGAGCGAAGAGGGCTGGTTTGGGGGGTTTTCGGGCTCAATATGGTAAATTCTTATTTTAATCAATTTTGGCCAATTCGGCCAAAAGCCTAATATCCGCTCGGGGTGGATCTTCTTTATTTCCCGTATACTGACCTATTTGGATGCTACAACACCCTTCGGAGCGAAGAGGGCTGGTTTGGGGGGTTTTATGGCTCATTTTGGTAAATTCCTATTTTGCTCGGCCAGGTCGCGAAAGAGTCTAATATCCGGTTGGGGTGGGTTAGGGGTGGGGTTGGGGTTAGGGTTAGGGTTAATATCCGCTCGGGGTGAATCTTCGTTATTTCCCTTATATTGACCCATTTGCATGCTAGAACACCCCTGGGAGCGAAGAGGGTTCGTTTTGGGGGTTTTATGGCTCAATATGGTAAATTCTTCTTTTACTCAATTTTGGCCAATTCGGCCAAAAGCCTAATATCCGCTCGGGGTGGATCTTCTTTTTTTCCCGTATATTGACCCATTTAGATGCTAGAACACCCTTCGGAGCGAAGAGGGCTGGTTTGGGGGGTTTTATGGCTCATTTTGGTAAATTCCTATTTTGCTAAATTTTGGCCAATTCAGCCAGGTCGCTAAGACCCTAATATCCGATCGGGGAGGATCTTCATTATTTCCCGTGTATTGACCCATTTGCATGCCAGAATACCCCTCGGAACGAAGAGGGCTGGTTTGGGGGGTTTACGGGCTCAATTTGGTAAATTCCATTTTTGCTCGGCCAGGTCGCGAAAGAGCCTAATATCCGGTCGGGTGGTTAGGGGTAGGGTAGGGTTAGGGCTGGGGTTGGGGTTTGGGGTTGGGGTTAGGGTTAATATCCGCTCGGGGTGGATCTTCGTTATTTCCCTTATATTGACCCATTTGCATGCTAGAACACCACTGGGAGCGAAGAGGGTTCGTTTTGGGGGTTTTCGGGCTCAATATGGTAAATTCTTATTTTACTTAATTTTGGCCAATTCGGCCAAAAGCCTAATATCCGCTCGGGGTGGATCTTCTTTATTTCCCGTATATTCACCCGTTTGGATGCTAGAACACCCCTTGGAACGAAGAGGGCTGGTTTGGGGGGTTTTGGGGCTCAATTTGGTAAATTCCTTTTTTGCTCAATTTCGGCCAATTCGGCCAGGTCGTGAAGAGCCTAATATCCGCTCGGGGAGGATCTTCATTATTTCCCGTGTATTGACCCATTTGCATGCCAGAACACCCCTGGGAGCGAACAGGGTTCGTTTTGGGGGTTTTCGGGCTCAATTTTGTAAATTCTTATTTTACTCAATTTTGGCCAATTCGGCCAAAAGCCTAATATCCGCTCGGGGTGGATCTTCTTTATTTCCCGTATATTGACCCATTTGGATGCTAGAACACCCTTCGGAGCGAAGAGGGCTGGTTTGGGGGGTTTTATGGCTCATTTTGGTAAATTCCTATTTTGCTCGGCCAGGTCGCGAAAGAGTCTAATATCCGATCGGGGTGGGTTAGGGGTGAGGTTAGGGGTGGGGTTGGGGTTGGGGTTTTGGGTTGGGGTTGGGGTTAGGGTTAGGGTTAGGGTAAAGGGTTAGGGTAAGGGTTAGGATTAATATCCGCTCGGGGTGGATCTTCGTTATTTCCCTTATATTGACCCATTTGCATGCGAGAACACCCCTGGGAGCGAAGAGGGTTCGTTTTGGGGGTTTTCGGGCTCAAAATGGTAAATTCTTATTTTACTCAATTTTGGCCAATTCGGCCAAAAGCCTAATATCCGCTCGGGGTGAATCTTCGTTATTTCCCTTATATTGACCCATTTGCATGCTAGAACACCCCTGGGAGCGAAGAGGATTTGTTTTGGGGGTTTTCGGGCTCAATATGGTAAATTCTTATTTTACTCAATTTTGGCCAATTCGGCCAAATGCCTTATATCCGCTCGGGGTGGATCTTCTTTTTTTCCCGTATATTGACCCATTTGCATGCCAGAACACCCCTCGGAATGAAGAGGGCTGGTTTGGGGGGTTTTCGGGCTCAATTTGGTAAATTCCATTTTTGCTCGGCCAGGTCGCGAAAGAGCCTAATATCCGGTCGGGGTGGTTAGGGGTAGGGTAGGGTTAGGGCTGGGGTTGCGGTTTGGGGTTGGGGTTAGGGTTAATATCCGCTCGGGGTGGATCTTCTTTATTTCCCGTATATTGACCCATTTGGATGCTAGAACACCCTTCGGAGCGAAGAGAGCTGGTTTGGGGGGTTTTATGGCTCATTTTGGTAAATTCCTATTTTGCTCGGCCAGGTCGCGAAAGAGTCTAATATCCGGTCGGGGTGGGTTAGGGGTGAGGTTAGGGGTGTGGTTTGGGGTTGGGGTTGGGGTTGGGGTTTGGGGTTGGGGTTGGGGTTAGGGTTAGGGTTAGGGTAAGGGTTAGGGTTAGGGTTAGGGTTAATATCCGCTCGGGGTGAATCTTCGTTATTTCCCTTATATTGACCATTTGCATGCTAGAACACCCCTGGGAGCGAAGAGGGTTCGTTTTGGGGGTTTTCGGGCTCAATATGGTAAATTCTTATTTTACTCAATTTTGGCCAATTCGGCCAAAAGCCTAATATTCGCTCGGGTGGATCTTCTTTTTTTCCCGTATATTGACCCATTTAGATGCTAGAACACCCTTCGGAGCGAAGAGGGCTGGTTAGGGGGGTTTTATGGCTCATTTTGGTAAATTCCTATTTTGCTAAATTTTGGCCAATTCAGCCAGGTCGCTAAGACCCTAAGATCCGATCGGGGAGGATCTTCATTATTTCCCGTGTATTGACCCATTTGCATGCCAGAACACCCCTCGGAACGAAGAGGGCTGGTTTGGGGGGTTTACGGGCTCTATTTGGTAAATTCCATTTTTGCTCGGCCAGGTCGCGAAAGAGCCTAATATCCGGTCGGGGTGGTTAGGGGTAGGGTAGGGTTAGGGCTGGGGTTGCGGTTTGGGGTTGGGGTTAGGGTTAATATCCGCTCGGGGTGGATCTTCTTTATTTCCCGTATATTGACCCATTTGGATGCTAGAACACCCTTCGGAGCGAAGAGAGCTGGTTTGGGGGGTTTTATGGCTCATTTTGGTAAATTCCTATTTTGCTCGGCCAGGTCGCGAAAGAGTCTAATATCCGGTCGGGGTGGGTTAGGGGTGAGGTTAGGGGTGTGGTTTGGGGTTGGGGTTGGGGTTGGGGTTTGGGGTTGGGGTTGGGGTTAGGGTTAGGGTTAGGGTAAGGGTTAGGGTTAGGGTTAGGGTTAATATCCGCTCGGGGTGAATCTTC
The DNA here is from genome assembly GCF_037042905.1 of Lytechinus pictus. Classification (NCBI taxonomy): domain Eukaryota; kingdom Metazoa; phylum Echinodermata; class Echinoidea; order Temnopleuroida; family Toxopneustidae; genus Lytechinus; species Lytechinus pictus. Next base: position 220,876 of record NW_026974168.1, on the reverse strand, counting down.
GTTATTTCCCTTATATTGACCATTTGCATGCTAGAACACCCCTGGGAGCGAAGAGGGTTCGTTTTGGGGGTTTTCGGGCTCAATATGGTAAATTCTTATTTTACTCAATTTTGGCCAATTCGGCCAAAAGCCTAATATTCGCTCGGGTGGATCTTCTTTTTTTCCCGTATATTGACCCATTTAGATGCTAGAACACCCTTCGGAGCGAAGAGGGCTGGTTAGGGGGGTTTTATGGCTCATTTTGGTAAATTCCTATTTTGCTAAATTTTGGCCAATTCAGCCAGGTCGCTAAGACCCTAAGATCCGATCGGGGAGGATCTTCATTATTTCCCGTGTATTGACCCATTTGCATGCCAGAACACCCCTCGGAACGAAGAGGGCTGGTTTGGGGGGTTTACGGGCTCTATTTGGTAAATTCCATTTTTGCTCGGCCAGGTCGCGAAAGAGCCTAATATCCGGTCGGGGTGGTTAGGGGTAGGGTAGGGTTAGGGCTGGGGTTGGGGTTTGGGGTTGGGGTTAGGGTTAATATCCGCTCGGGGTGGATCTTCGTTATTTCCCGTATATTGACCCATTTGCATGCTAGAACACCCCTCGGAACGAAGAGGGATGGTTTTGGGGGTTTTATGGCTCATTTTGGTAAATTCCTATTTTGCTCGGCCAGGTCGCGAAAGAGTCTAATATCCGGTCGGGGTGGGTTAGGGGTGAGGTTAGGGGTGTGGTTTGGGGTTGGGGTTGGGGTTAGGGTTAGGGTTAGGGTAAGGGTTAGGGTTAGGGTTAGGGTTAGGGTTAATATCCGCTCGGGGTGGATCTTCGTTATTTCCCTTATATTGACCCATTTGCATGCTAGAACACCACTGGGAGCGAATAGGGTTCGTTTTGGGGGGTTTTCGGGCTCAATTTGGTAAATTCCTATTTTGCTCAATTTTGGCCAATCCGGCCAGGTCGCGAAGAGCCTAATATCCACTCGGGGAGGATCTTCTTTATTTCCCGTGTATTGACCCATTTGGATGCTAGAACACCCCTGGGAGCGAAGAGGGCTGGTTTGGGGGGTTTTCGGGCTCAATATGGTAAATTCTTATTTTACTCAATTTTGGCCAATTCGGCCAAAAGCCTAATATCCGCTCGGGGTGGATCTTCTTTATTTCCCGTATATTGACCCATTGGGATGCTACAACACCCTTCGGAGCGAAGAGGGCTGCTTTGGGGGGTTTTATGGCTCATTTTGGTAAATTCCTATTTTGCTCGGCCAGGTCGCGAATGAGTCTAATATCCGGTTGGGGTGGGTTAGGGGTGGGGTTGGGGTTAGGGTTAGGGTTAATATCCGCTCGGGGTGAATCTTCGTTATTTCCCTTATATTGACCCATTTGCATGCTAGAACACCCCTGGGAGCGAAGAGGGTTCGTTTTGGGGGTTTTCGGGCTCAATATGGTAAATTCTTATTTTACTCAATTTTGGCCAATTCGGCCAAAAGCCTAATATCCGCTCGGAGTGGATCTTCTTTTTTTCCCGTATATTGACCCATTTAGATGCTAGAACACCCTTCGGAGCGAAGAGGGCTGGTTTGGGGGGTTTTATGGCTCATTTTGGTAAATTCCTATTTTGCTAAATTTTGGCCAATTCAGCCAGGTCGCTAAGACCCTAATATCCGATCGGGGAGGATCTTCATTATTTCCCGTGTATTGACCCATTTGCATGCCAGAACACCCCTCGGAATGAAGAGGGCTGGTTTGGGGGGTTTTCTGGCTCAATTTGGTAAATTCCATTTTTGCTCGGCCAGGTCGCGAAAGAGCCTAATATCCGGTCGGTGTGGTTAGGGGTAGGGTAGGGTTAGGGCTGGGGTTGGGGTTTGGGGTTGGGGTTTGGGGTTGGGGTTAGGGTTAATATCCGCTCGGGGTGGATCTTCGTTATTTCCCGTATATTGACCCATTTGCATGCCAGAACACCCCTCGGAACGAAGAGGGCTGGTTTGGGGGGTTTACGGGCTCAATTTGGTAAATTCCTTTTTTGCTCGGCCAGGTCGCGAAAGAGTCTAATATCCGGTCGGGGTGGGTTAGGGGTGGGGTTAGGTGTGGGGTTTGGGGTTGGGGTTTGGGGTTGGGGTTGGGGTTAGGGTTAGGGTTAGGGTAAGGGTTAGGGTTAGGGTTAATATCCGCTCGGGGTGGATCTTCGTTATTTCCCTTATATTGACCCATTTGCATGCTAAAACACCCCTGGGAGCGAAGAGGGCTGGTTTGGGGGGTTTTCGGGCTCAATATGGTAAATTCTTATTTTACTCAATTTTGGCCAATTCGGCCAAAAGCCTAATATCCGCTCGGGGTGGATCTTCTTTATTTCCCTTATATTGACCTATTTGGATGCTACAACACCCTTCGGAGCGAAGAGGGCTGGTTTGGGGGGTTTATGGCTCATTTTGGTAAATTCCTATTTTGCTCGGCCAGGTCGCGAAAGAGTCTAATATCCGGTTGGGGTGGGTAAGGGGTGGGGTTGGGGTTAGGGTTAGGGTTAATATCCGCTCGGGGTGAATCTTCGTTATTTCCCTTATATTGACCCATTTGCATGCTAGAACACCCCCTGGGAGCGAAGAGGGTTCGTTTTGGGGGTTTTCGGGCTCAATATGGTAAATTCTTATTTTACTCAATTTTGGCCAATTCGGCCAAAAGCCTAATATCCGCTCGGGGTGGATCTTCTTTTTTTCCCGTATATTGACCCATTTAGATGCTAGAACACCCTTCGGAGCGAAGAGGGCTGGTTTGGGGGGTTTTATGGCTCATTTTGGTAAATTCCTATTTTGCTAAATTTTGGCCAATTCAGCCAGGTCGCTAAGACCCTAATATCCGATCGGGGAGGATCTTCATTATTTCCCGTGTATTGACCCATTTGCATGCCAGAATACCCCTCGGAACGAAGAGGGCTGGTTTGGGGGGTTTACGGGCTCAATTTGGTAAATTCCATTTTTGCTCGGCCAGGTCGCGAAAGAGCCTAATATCCGGTCGGGGTGGTTAGGGGTAGGGTAGGGTTAGGGCTGGGGTTGGGGTTTGGGGTTGAGGTTAGGGTTAATATCCGCTCGGTGTGGATCTTCGTTATTTCCCGTATATTGACCCATTTGCATGCTAGAACACCCCTCGGAACGAAGAGGGATGGTTTTGGGGGTTTTATGGCTCATTTTGGTAAATTCCTATTTTGCTCGGCCAGGTCGCGAAAGAGTCTAATATCCGGTCGGGGTGGGTTAGGGGTGAGGTTAGGGGTGTGGTTTGGGGTTCGGGTTGGGGTTTGGGGTTGGGGTTGGGGTTAGGGTTAGGGTTAGGGTTAGGGTTAGGGTTAGGGTTAGGGTTAGGGTTAATATCCGCTCGGGGTGGATCTTCGTTATTTCCCTTATATTGACCCATTTGCATGCTAGAACACCACTGGGAGCGAAGAGGGTTCGTTTTGGGGGTTTTCGGGCTCAATATGGTAAATTCTTATTTTACTCAATTTTGGCCAATTCGGCCAAAAGCCTAATATCCGCTCGGGGTGGATCTTCTTTATTTCCCGTATATTCACCCGTTTGGATGCTAGAACACCCCTCGGAACGAAGAGGGCTGGTTTGGGGGGTTTTGGGGCTCAATTTGGTAAATTCCTTTTTTGCTCAATTTCGGCCAATTCGGCCAGGTCGTGAAGAGCCTAATATCCGCTCGGGGAGGATCTTCATTATTTCCCGTGTATGGTCATAAACCATTTGCATGCCAGAACACCCCTGGGAGCGAACAGGGTTCGTTTTGGGGGTTTTCGGGCTCAATATGGTAAATTCTTATTTTACTCAATTTTGGCCAATTCGGCCAAAAGCCTTATATCCGCTCGGGGTGGATCTTCTTTTTTTCCCGTATATTGACCCATTTGCATGCCAGAACACCCCTCGGAATGAAGAGGGCTGGTTTGGGGGGTTTTCGGGCTCAATTTGGTAAATTCCATTTTTGCTCGGCCAGGTCGCGAAAGAGCCTAATATCCGGTCGGGGTGGGTTAGGGGTGAGGTTAGGGGTGTGGTTTGGGGTTGGGGTTGGGGTTGGGGTTTGGGGTTGGGGTTGGGGTTAGGGTTAGGGTTAGGGTAAGGGTTAGGGTTAGGGTTAGGGTTAATATCCGCTCGGGATGGATCTTCGTTATTTCCCTTATATTGACCCATTTGCATGCTAGAACACCCCTGGGAGCGAAGAGGGTTCGTTTTGGGGGTTTTCGGGCTCATTATGGTAAATTCTTATTTTACTCAATTTTGGCCAATTCGGCCAAAAGCCTAATATCCGCTAAGGGTGGATCTTCTTTATTTCCCGTATATTCACCCATTTGGATGCTAGAACACCCCTCGGAACGAAGAGGGATGGTTTGGGGGGTTTTCGGGCTCAATTTGGTAAATTCCTATTTTGCTCAATTTTGGCCAATCCGGCCAGGTCGCTAAGAGCCTAATATCCGCTCGGGGAGGATCTTCATTATTTCCCGTGTATTGACCCATTTGCATGCCAGAACACCCCTCGGAACGAAGGGGGCTGGTTTGGGGGGTTTACGGGCTCAATTTGGTAAATTCCATTTTTGCTCGGCCAGGTCGCGAAAGAGCCTAATATCCGGTCGGGTTTGTTAGGGGAAGGGTAGGGTTAGGGCTGGGGTTGGGGTTTGGGGTTGGGGTTAGGGTTAATATCCGCTCGGGGTCGATCTTCGTTATTTCCCGTATATTGACCCATTTGCATGCTAGAACACCCCTCGGAACGAAGAGGGATGGTTTTGGGGGTTTTATGGCTCATTTTGGTAAATTCCTATTTTGCTCGGCCAGGTCGCGAAAGAGTCTAATATCCGGTCGGGGTGGGTTAGGGGTGAGGTTAGGGGTGTGGTTTGGGGTTGGGGTTGGGGTTTGGGGTTGGGGTTGGGTTTAAGGTTAGGGTTAGGGTAAGGGTTAGGGTTAGGGTTAGGGTTAATATCCACTCGGAGTGGATCTTCGTTATTTCCCTTATATTGACCCATTTGCATGCTAGAACACCACTGGGAGCGAATAGGGTTCGTTTTGGGGGTTTTCGGGCTCAATATGGTAAATTCTTATTTTACTCAATTTTGGCCAATTCGGCCAAAAGCCTAATATCCGCTCGGGGTGAATCTTCGTTATTTCCCTTATATTGACCCATTTGCATGCTAGAACACCCCTGGGAGCGAAGAGGGTTTGTTTTGGGGGTTTTCGGGCTCAATATGGTTAATTCTTATTTTACTCAATTTTGGCCAATTCGGCCAAAAGCCTAATATCCGCTCGGGGTGGATCTTCATTTTTTCCCGTATATTGACCCATTTGCATGCCAGAACACCCCTCGGAATGAAGAGGGCTGGTTTGGGGGGTTTTCGGGCTCAATTTGGTAAATTCCATTTACGCTCGGCCAGGTCGCGAAAGAGCCTAATATCCGGTCGGGGTGGTTAGGGGTAGGGTAGGGTTAGGGCTGGGGTTGGGGTTTGGGGTTGGGGTTTGGGGTTGGGGTTTGGGGTTGGGGTTAGGGTTAATATCCGCTCGGGGTGGATCTTCGTTATTTCCCGTATATTGACCCATTTGCATGCTAGAACACCCCTCGGAACGAAGAGGGATGGTTTGGGGGGTTTACGGGCTCAATTTGGTAAATTCCTTTTTTGCTCGGCCAGGTCGCGAAAGAGTCTAATATCCGGTTGGGGTGGGTTAGGGGTGGGGTTAGGGGTGGGGTTGGGGTTAGGGTTAGGGTTAATATCCGCCCGGGGTGAATCTTCGTTATTTCCCTTATATTGACCCATTTGCATGCTAGAACACCCCTGGGAGCGAAGAGGGTTCGTTTTGGGGGTTTTCGGGCTCAATATGGTAAATTCTTATTTTACTCAATTTTGGCCAATTCGGCCAAAAGCCTAATATCCGCTCGGGGTGGATCTTCTTTATTTCCCGTATATTGACCCATTTGGATGCTAGAACACCCTTCGGAGCGAAGAGGGCTGGTTTGGGGGGTTTTATGGCTCATTTTGGTAAATTCCTATTTTGCTCGGCCAGGTCGCGAAAGAGTCTAATATCCGGTCGGGGTGGGTTAGGGGTGAGGTTAGGGGTGTGGTTTGGGGTTGGGGTTGGGGTTTGGGGTTGGGGTTGGGGTTAGGGTTAGGGTAAGGGTTAGGGTTAGGGTTAGGGTTAATATCCGCTCGGGATGGATCTTCGTTATTTCCCTTATATTGACCCATTTGCATGCTAGAACACCCCTGGGAGCGAAGAGGGTTCGTTTTGGGGGTTTTCGGGCTCATTATGGTAAATTCTTATTTTACTCAATTTTGGCCAATTCGGCCAAAAGCCTAATATCCGCTAGGGGTGGATCTTCTTTATTTCCCGTATATTCACCCATTTGGATGCTAGAACACCCCTCGGAACGAAGAGGGATGGTTTGGGGGGTTTTCGGGCTCAATTTGGTAAATTCCTATTTTGCTCAATTTTGGCCAATCCGGCCAGGTCGCTAAGATCCTAATATCCGCTCGGGGTGGATCTTCGTTATTTCCCTTATATTGACCCATTTGCATGCTAGAACACCCCTGGGAGCGAAGAGGGCTGGTTTGGGGGGTTTTCGGGCTCAATATGGTAAATTCTTATTTTACTCAATTTTGGCCAATTCGGCCAAAAGCCTAATATCCGCTCGGGGTGGATCTTCTTTATTTCCCGTATATTGACCCATTTGGATGCTAGAACACCCTTCGGAGCGAAGAGGGCTGGTTTGGGGGGTTTTATGGCTCATTTTGGTAAATTCCTATTTTGCTCGGCCAGGTCGCGAAAGAGTCTAATATCCGGTTGGGGTGGGTTAGGGGTGGGGTTGGGGTTAGGGTTAGGGTTAATATCCGCTCGGGGTGAATCTTCGTTATTTCCCTTATATTGACCATTTGCATGCTAGAACACCCCTGGGAGCGAAGAGGGTTCGTTTTGGGGGTTTTCGGGCTCAATATGGTAAATTCTTATTTTACTCAATTTTGGCCAATTCGGCCAAAAGCCTAATATTCGCTCGGGTGGATCTTCTTTTTTCCCGTATATTGACCCATTTAGATGCTAGAACACCCTTCGGAGCGAAGAGGGCTGGTTAGGGGGGTTTTATGGCTCATTTTGGTAAATTCCTATTTTGCTAAATTTTGGCCAATTCAGCCAGGTCGCTAAGACCCTAAGATCCGATCGGGGAGGATCTTCATTATTTCCCGTGTATTGACCCATTTGCATGCCAGAACACCCCTCGGAACGAAGAGGGCTGGTTTGGGGGGTTTACGGGCTCTATTTGGTAAATTCCATTTTTGCTCGGCCAGGTCGCGAAAGAGCCTAATATCCGGTCGGGGTGGTTAGGGGTAGGGTAGGGTTAGGGCTGGGGTTGGGGTTTGGGGTTGGGGTTAGGGTTAATATCCGCTCGGGGTGGATCTTCGTTATTTCCCGTATATTGACCCATTTGCATGCTAGAACACCCCTCGGAACGAAGAGGGATGGTTTTGGGGGTTTTATGGCTCATTTTGGTAAATTCCTATTTTGCTCGGCCAGGTCGCGAAAGAGTCTAATATCCGGTCGGGGTGGGTTAGGGGTGAGGTTAGGGGTGTGGTTTGGGGTTGGGGTTGGGGTTAGGGTTAGGGTTAGGGTAAGGGTTAGGGTTAGGGTTAGGGTTAGGGTTAATATCCGCTCGGGGTGGATCTTCGTTATTTCCCTTATATTGACCCATTTGCATGCTAGAACACCACTGGGAGCGAATAGGGTTCGTTTTGGGGGGTTTTCGGGCTCAATTTGGTAAATTCCTATTTTGCTCAATTTTGGCCAATCCGGCCAGGTCGCTAAGAGCCTAATATCCGCTCGGGGAGGATCTTCATTATTTCCCGTGTATTGACCCATTTGCATGCCGGAACACCCCTTGGAACGAAGAGGGCTGGTTTGGGGGGTTTACGGGCTCAATTTGGTAAATTTCTTTTTTGCTCGGCCAGGTCGCGAAAGAGTCTAATATCCGGTCGGGGTGGGTTAGGGGTGAGGTTAGGGGTGTGGTTTGGGGTTGGGGTTGGGGTTTGGGGTTGGGAATGGGGTTAGGGTTAGGGTTAGGGTAAGGGTTAGGGTTAGGGTTAGGGTTAATATCCGCTCGGGATGGATCTTCGTTATTTCCCTTATATTGACCCATTTGCATGCTAGAACACCCCTGGGAGCGAAGAGGGTTCGTTTTGGGGGTTTTCGGGCTCATTATGGTAAATTCTTATTTTACTCAATTTTGGCCAATTCGGCCAAAAGCCTAATATCCGCTAGGGGTAGATCTTCTTTATTTCCCGTATATTCACCCATTTGGATGCTAGAACACCCCTCGGAACGAAGAGGGATGGTTTGGGGGGTTTTCGGGCTCAATTTGGTAAATTCCTATTTTGCTCAATTTTGGCCAATCCGGCCAGGTCGCTAAGATCCTAATATCCGCTCGGGGAGGATCTTCATTATTTCCCGTGTATTGACCCATTTGCATGCCAGAACACCCCTCGGAACGAAGAGGGCTGGTTTGGGGGGTTTACGGGCTCAATTTGGTAAATTCCTTTTTTGCTCGGCCAGGTCGCGAAAGAGTCTAATATCCGGTCGGGGTGGGTTAGGGGTGGGGTTAGGGGTGGGGTTTGGGGTTGGGGTTTGGGGTTGGGGTTGGGGTTAGGGTTAGGGTTAGGGTAAGGGTTAGGGTAAGGGTTAGGATTAATATCTGCTCGGGGTGGATCTTCGTTATTTCCCTTATATTGACCCATTTGCATGCTAGAACACCCCTGGGAGCGAAGAGGGCTGGTTTGGGGGGTTTTCGGGCTCAATATGGTAAATTCTTATTTTACTCAATTTTGGCCAATTCGGCCAAAAGCCTAATATCCGCTTGGGGTGGATCTTCTTTATTTCCCGTATATTGACCCATTTGGATGCTAGAACACCCTTCGGAGCGAAGAGGGCTGGTTTGGGGGGTTTTATGGCTCATTTTGGTAAATTCCTATTTTGCTCGGCCAGGTCGCGAAAGAGTCTAATATCCGGTTGGGGTGGGTTAGGGGTGGGGTTGGGGTTAGGGTTAGGGTTAATATCCGCTCGGGGTGAATCTTCGTTATTTCCCTTATATTGACCATTTGCATGCTAGAACACCCCTGGGAGCGAAGAAGGTTCGTTTTGGGGGTTTTCGGGCTCAATATGGTAAATTCTTATTTTACTCAATTTTGGCCAATTCGGCCAAAAGCCTAATATTCGCTTGGGTGGATCTTTTTTTTTTCCCGTATATTGACCCATTTAGATGCTAGAACACCCTTCGGAGCGAAGAGGGCTGGTTAGGGGGGTTTTATGGCTCATTTTGGTAAATTCCTATTTTGCTAAATTTTGGCCAATTCAGCCAGGTCGCTAAGACCCTAAGATCCGATCGGGGAGGATCTTCATTATTTCCCGTGTATTGACCCATTTGCATGCCAGAACACCCCTCGGAACGAAGAGGGCTGGTTTGGGGGGTTTACGGGCTCTATTTGGTAAATTCCATTTTTGCTCGGCCAGGTCGCGAAAGAGCCTAATATCCGGTCGGGGTGGTTAGGGGTAGGGTAGGGTTAGGGCTGGGGTTGGGGTTTGGGGTTGGGGTTAGGGTTAATATCCGCTCGGGGTGGATCTTCGTTATTTCCCGTATATTGACCCATTTGCATGCTAGAACACCCCTCGGAACGAAGAGGGATGGTTTTGGGGGTTTTATGGCTCATTTTGGTAAATTCCTATTTTGCTCGGCCAGGTCGCGAAAGAGTCTAATATCCGGTCGGGGTGGGTTAGGGGTGAGGTTAGGGGTGTGGTTTGGGGTTGGGGTTGGGGTTAGGGTTAGGGTTAGGGTAAGGGTTAGGGTTAGGGTTAGGGTTAGGGTTAATATCCGCTCGGGGTGGATCTTCGTTATTTCCCTTATATTGACCCATTTGCATGCTAGAACACCACTGGGAGCGAATAGGGTTCGTTTTGGGGGGTTTTCGGGCTCAATTTGGTAAATTCCTATTTTGCTCAATTTTGGCCAATCCGGCCAGGTCGCGAAGAGCCTAATATCCACTCGGGGAGGATCTTCTTTATTTCCCGTATATTGACCCATTTGGATGCTAGAACACCCCTGGGAGCGAAGAGGGCTGGTTTGGGGGGTTTTCGGGCTCAATATGGTAAATTCTTATTTTACTCAATTTTGGCCAATTCGGCCAAAAGCCTAATATCCGCTCGGGGTGGATCTTCTTTATTTCCCGTATATTGACCCATTGGGATGCTACAACACCCTTCGGAGCGAAGAGGGCTGCTTTGGGGGGTTTTATGGCTCATTTTGGTAAATTCCTATTTTGCTCGGCCAGGTCGCGAATGAGTCTAATATCCGGTTGGGGTGGGTTAGGGGTGGGGTTGGGGTTAGGGTTAGGGTTAATATCCGCTCGGGGTGAATCTTCGTTATTTCCCTTATATTGACCCATTTGCATGCTAGAACACCCCTGGGAGCGAAGAGGGTTCGTTTTGGGGGTTTTCGGGCTCAATATGGTAAATTCTTATTTTACTCAATTTTGGCCAATTCGGCCAAAAGCCTAATATCCGCTCGGAGTGGATCTTCTTTTTTTCCCGTATATTGACCCATTTAGATGCTAGAACACCCTTCGGAGCCAAGAGGGCTGGTTTGGGGGGTTTTATGGCTCATTTTGGTAAATTCCTATTTTGCTAAATTTTGGCCAATTCAGCTAAGACCGTAATTCGCTAAGACCCTAATATCCGATCGGGGAGGATCTTCATTATTTCCCGTGTATTGACCCATTTGCATGCCAGAACACCCCTCGGAATGAAGAGGGCTGGTTTGGGGGGTTTTCTGGCTCAATTTGGTAAATTCCATTTTTGCTCGGCCAGGTCGCGAAAGAGCCTAATATCCGGTCGGTGTGGTTAGGGGTAGGGTAGGGTTAGGGCTGGGGTTGGGGTTTGGGGTTGGGGTTTGGGGTTGGGGTTAGGGTTAATATCCGCTCGGGGTGGATCTTCGTTATTTCCCGTATATTGACCCATTTGCAATGCCAGAACACCCCTCGGAACGAAGAGGGCTGGTTTGGGGGGTTTACGGGCTCAATTTGGTAAATTCCTTTTTTGCTCGGCCAGGTCGCGAAAGAGTCTAATATCCGGTCGGGGTGGGTTAGGGGTGGGGTTAGGTGTGGGGTTTGGGGTTGGGGTTTGGGGTTGGGGTTGGGGTTAGGGTTAGGGTTAGGGTAAGGGTTAGGGTTAGGGTTAATATCCGCTCGGGGTGGATCTTCGTTATTTCCCTTATATTGACCCATTTGCATGCTAAAACACCCCTGGGAGCGAAGAGGGCTGGTTTGGGGGGTTTTCGGGCTCAATATGGTAAATTCTTATTTTACTCAATTTTGGCCAATTCGGCCAAAAGCCTAATATCCGCTCGGGGTGGATCTTCTTTATTTCCCTTATATTGACCTATTTGGATGCTACAACACCCTTCGGAGCGAAGAGGGCTGGTTTGGGGGGTTTATGGCTCATTTTGGTAAATTCCTATTTTGCTAAATTTTGGCCAATTCAGCCAGGTCGCTAAGACCCTAATATCCGATCGGGGAGGATCTTCATTATTTCCCGTGTATTGACCCATTTGCATGCCAGAATACCCCTCGGAACGAAGAGGGATGGTTTGGGGGGTTTACGTTCTCAATTTGGTAAATTCCATTTTTGCTCGGCCAGGTCGCGAAAGAGCCTAATATCTGGTCGGGGTGGTTAGGGGTAGGGTAGGGTTAGGGCTGGGGTTGGGGTTTGGGGTTGAGGTTAGGGTTAATATCCGCTCGGTGTGGATCTTCGTTATTTCCCGTATATTGACCCATTTGCATGCTAGAACACCCCTCGGAACGAAGAGGGATGGTTTTGGGGGTTTTATGGCTCATTTTGGTAAATTCCTATTTTGCTCGGCCAGGTCGCGAAAGAGTCTAATATCCGGTCGGGGTGGGTTAGGGGTGAGGTTAGGGGTGTGGTTTGGGGTTCGGGTTGGGGTTTGGGGTTGGGGTTGGGGTTAGGGTTAGGGTTAGGGTTAGGGTTAGGGTTAGGGTTAGGGTTAATATCCGCTCGGGGTGGATCTTCGTTATTTCCCTTATATTGACCCATTTGCATGCTAGAACACCACTGGGAGCGAAGAGGGTTCGTTTTGGGGGTTTTCGGGCTCAATATGGTAAATTCTTATTTTACTCAATTTTGGCCAATTCGGCCAAAAGCCTAATATCCGCTCGGGGTGGATCTTCTTTATTTCCCGTATATTCACCCGTTTGGATGCTAGAACACCCCTCGGAACGAAGAGGGCTGGTTTGGGGGGTTTTGGGGCTCAATTTGGTAAATTCCTTTTTTGCTCAATTTCGGCCAATTCGGCCAGGTCGTGAAGAGCCTAATATCCGCTCGGGGAGGATCTTCATTATTTCCCGTGTATGGTCATGACCCATTTGCATGCCAGAACACCCCTGGGAGCGAACAGGGTTCGTTTTGGGGGTTTTCGGGCTCAATATGGTAAATTCTTATTTTACTCAATTTTGGCCAATTCGGCCAAAAGCCTTATATCCGCTCGGGGTGGATCTTCTTTTTTTCCCGTATATTGACCCATTTGCATGCCAGAACACCCCTCGGAATGAAGAGGGCTGGTTTGGGGGGTTTTCGGGCTCAATTTGGTAAATTCCATTTTTGCTCGGCCAGGTCGCGAAAGAGCCTAATATCCGGTCGGGGTGGGTTAGGGGTGAGGTTAGGGGTGTGGTTTGGGGTTGGGGTTGGGGTTGGGGTTTGGGGTTGGGGTTGGGGTTAGGGTTAGGGTTAGGGTAAGGGTTAGGGTTAGGGTTAGGGTTAATATCCGCTCGGGATGGATCTTCGTTATTTCCCTTATATTGACCCATTTGCATGCTAGAACACCCCTGGGAGCGAAGAGGGTTCGTTTTTGGGGTTTTCGGGCTCATTATGGTAAATTCTTATTTTACTCAATTTTGGCCAATTCGGCCAAAAGCCTAATATCCGCTAAGGGTGGATCTTCTTTATTTCCCGTATATTCACCCATTTGGATGCTAGAACACCCCTCGGAACGAAGAGGGATGGTTTGGGGGGTTTTCGGGCTCAATTTGGTAAATTCCTATTTTGCTCAATTTTGGCCAATCCGGCCAGGTCGCTAAGAGCCTAATATCCGCTCGGGGAGGATCTTCATTATTTCCCGTGTATTGACCCATTTGCATGCCAGAACACCCCTCGGAACGAAGAGGGCTGGTTTGGGGGGTTTACGGGCTCAATTTGGTAAATTCCATTTTTGCTCGGCCAGGTCGCGAAAGAGCCTAATATCCGGTCGGGTTTGTTAGGGGAAGGGTAGGGTTAGGGCTGGGGTTGGGGTTTGGGGTTGGGGTTAGGGTTAATATCCGCTCGGGGTCGATCTTCGTTATTTCCCGTATATTGACCCATTTGCATGCTAGAACACCCCTCGGAACGAAGAGGGATGGTTTTGGGGGTTTTATGGCTCATTTTGGTAAATTCCTATTTTGCTCGGCCAGGTCGCGAAAGAGTCTAATATCCGGTCGGGGTGGGTTAGGGGTGAGGTTAGGGGTGTGGTTTGGGGTTGGGGTTGGGGTTTGGGGTTGGGGTTGGGTTTAAGGTTAGGGTTAGGGTAAGGGTTAGGGTTAGGGTTAGGGTTAATATCCACTCGGGGTGGATCTTCGTTATTTCCCTTATATTGACCCATTTGCATGCTAGAACACCACTGGGAGCGAATAGGGTTCGTTTTGGGGGTTTTCGGGCTCAATATGGTAAATTCTTATTTTACTCAATTTTGGCCAATTCGGCCAAAAGCCTAATATCCGCTCGGGGTGGATCTTCTTTATTTCCCGTATATTCACCCATTTGGATGCTAGAACACCCCTCGGAACGAAGAGGGCTGGTTTGGGGGGGTTTTGGGCTCAATTTGGTAAATTCCTTTTTTCCTCAATTTCGGCCAATTCGGCCAGGTCGTGAAGAGCCTAATATCCGCTCGGGGAGGATCTTCATTATTTCCAGTGTATTGACCCATTTGCATGCCAGAACACCCCTGGGAGCGAACAGGGTTCGTTTTGGGGGTTTTCGGGCTCAATATGGTAAATTCTTATTTTACTCAATTTTGGCCAATTCGGCCAAAAGCCTAATATCCGCTCGGGGTGGATCTTCTTTATTTCCCGTATATTGACCCATTTGGATGCTAGAACACCCTTCGGAGCGAAGAGGGCTGGTTTGGGGGGTTTTATGGCTCATTTTGGTAAATTCCTATTTTGCTCGGCCAGGTCGCGAAAGAGTCTAATATCCGATCGGGGTGGGTTAGGGGTGAGGTTAGGGGTGGGGTTGGGGTTGGGGTTGGGGTTTTGGGTTGGGGTTGGGGTTAGGGTTAGGGTAAAGGGTTAGGGTAAGGGTTAGGATTAATATCCGCTCGGGGTGGATCTTCGTTATTTCCCTTATATTGACCCATTTGCATGCTTAGAACACCCCTGGGAGCGAAGAGGGTTCGTTTTGGGGGTTTTCGGGCTCAAATTGGTAAATTCTTATTTTACTCAATTTTGGCCAATTCGGCCAAAAGCCTAATATCCGCTCGGGGTGAATCTTCGTTATTTCCCTTATATTGACCCATTTGCATGCTAGAACACCCCTGGGAGCGAAGAGGGCTGGTTTGGGGGGTTTTCGGGCTCAATTTGGTAAATTCCATTTTTGCTCGGCCAGGTCGCGAAAGAGCCTAATATCCGGTCGGGGTGGTTAGGGTTAGGGTAGGGTTAGGGCTGGGGTTGGGGTTTGGGGTTGGGGATAGGGTTAATATCCGCTCGGAGTGGATCTTCGTTATTTCCCGTATATTGACCCATTTGCATGCTAGAACACCCCTCGGAACGAAGAGGGATGGTTTGGGGGGTTTACGGGCTCAATTTGGTAAATTCCTTTTTTGCTCGGCCAGGTCGCGAAAGAGTCTAATATCCGGTTGGGGTGGGTTAGGGGTGGGGTTAGGGGTGGGTTTGGGGTTAGGGTTAGGGTTAATATCCGCCCGGGGTGAATATTCGTTTATTCCCTTATATTGACCCATTTGCATGCTAGAACACCCCTGGGAGCGAAGACGGTTCGTTTTGGGGGTTTTCGGGCTCAATATGGTAAATTCTTATTTTACTCAATTTTGGCCAATTCGGCCAAAAGCCTAATATCCGCTCGGGGTGGATCTTCTTTATTTCCCGTATATTGACCCATTTGGATGCTAGAACACCCTTCTGAGCGAAGAGGGCTGGTTTGGGGGGTTTTATGGCTCATTTTGGTAAATTCCTATTTTGCTCGGCCAGGTCGCGAAAGAGTCTAATATCCGATCGGGGTGGGTTAGGGGTGAGGTTAGGGGTGGGGTTGGGGTTTGGGGTTGGGGTTAGGGTTAATATCCGCTCGGGGTGGATCTTCTTTATTTCCCGTATATTGACCCATTTGGATGCTAGAACACCCTTCGGAGCGAAGAGGGCTGGTTTGGGGGGTTTTATGGCTCATTTTGGTAAATTCCTATTTTGCTCGGCCAGGTCGCGAAAGAGTCTAATATCCGGTCGGGGTGGGTTAGGGGTGAGGTTAGGGGTGTGGTTTGGGGTTGGGGTTGGGGTTGGGGTTTGGGGTTGGGGTTGGGGTTAGGGTTAGGGTTAGGGTTAATATCCGCTCGGGATGGATCTTCGTTATTTCCCTTATATTGACCCATTTGCATGCTAGAACACCCCTGGGAGCGAAGAGGGTTCGTTTTGGGGGTTTTCGGGCTCAAAATGGTAAATTCTTATTTTACTCAATTTTGGCCAATTCGGCCAAAAGCCTAATATCAGCTCGGGGTGAATCTTCGTTATTTCCCTTATATTGACCCATTTGCATGCTAGAACACCCCTGGGAGCGAAGAGGGTTTGTTTTGGGGGTTTTCGGGCTCAATATGGTAAATTCTTATTTTACTCAATTTTGGCCAATTCGGCCAAAAGCCTAATATCCGCTCGGGGTGGATCTTCTTTTTTTCCCGTATATTGACCCATTTAGATGCTAGAACACCCTTCGGAGCGAAGAGGGCTGGTTTGGGGGGTTTTATGGCTCATTTTGGTAAATTCCTATTTTGCTCGGCCAGGTCGCGAAAGAGTCTAATATCCGGTTGGGGTGGGTTAGGGGTGGGGTTGGGGTTAGGGTTAGGGTTAATATCCGCTCGGGGTGAATCTTCGCTTTTCCCTTATATTGACCCATTTGCATGCTAGAACACCCCTGGGAGCGAAGAGGGTTCGTTTTGGGGGTTTTCGGGCTCAATAAGGTAAATTCTTATTTTACTCAATTTTGGCCAATTCGGCCAAAAGCCTAATATCCGCTCGGGGTGGATCTTCTTTTTTTCCCGTATATTGACCCATTTAGATGCTAGAACACCCTTCGGAGCCAAGAGGGCTGGTTTGGGGGGTTTTATGGCTCATTTTGGTAAATTCCTATTTTGCTAAATTTTGGCCAATTCAGCAAGGTCGCTAAGACCCTAATATCCGATCGGGGAGGATCTTCATTATTTCCCGTGTATTGACCCATTTGCATGCCAGAACACCCCTGAGGGCGAACAGGATTCGTTTTGGGGGTTTTCGGGCTCAATATGGTAAATTCTTATTTTACTCAATTTTGGCCAATTCGGCCAAAAGCCTAATATCCGCTCGGGGTGGATCTTCTTTATTTCCCGTATATTCACCCATTTGGATGCTAGAACACCCCTCGGAACGAAGAGGGCTGGTTTGGGGGGTTTTTGGGCTCAATTTGGTAAATTCCTTTTTTGCTCAATTTCGGCCAATTCGGCCAGGTCGTGAAGAGCCTTATATCCGCTCGGGGAGGATCTTCATTATTTCCCGTGTATTGACCCATTTGCATGCCAGAACACCCCTGAGGGCGAACAGGATTCGTTTTGGGGGTTTTCGGGCTCAATATGGTAAATTCTTATTTTACTCAATTTTGGCCAATTAGGCCAAAAGCCTAATATCCGCTCGGGGTGGATCTTCTTTATTTCCCGTATATTGACCCATTTGGATGCTAGAACACCCTTCGGAGCGAAGAGGGTTGGTTTGGGGGGTTTTATGGCTCATTTTGGTAAATTCCTATTTTGCTCGGCCAGGTCGCGAAAGAGTCTAATATCCGATCGGGGTGGGTTAGGGGTGAGGTTAGGGGTGGGGTTGGGGTTGGGGTTTTGGGTTGGGGTTGGGGTTAGGGTTAGGGTTAGGGTAAAGGTTTAGGGTAAGGGTTAGGATTAATATCCGCTCGGGGTGAATCTTCGTTATTTCCCGTATATTGACCCATTTGGATGCTAGAACACCCTTCGGAGCGAAGAGGGCTGGTTTGGGGGGTTTTCGGGCTCAATATGGTAAATTCTTATTTTACTCAATTTTGGCCAATTCGGCCAAAAGCCTAATATCCGCTCGGGGTGGATCTTCTTTATTTCCCGTATATTGACCCATTTGGATGCTAGAACATCCTTCGGAGCGAAGAGGGCTGGTTTGCGGGGTTTTATGGCTCATTTTGGTAAATTCCTATTTTGCTCGGCCAGGTCGCGAAAGAGTCTAATATCCGGTTGGGGTGGGTTAGGGGTGGGGTTGGGGTTAGGGTTAGGGTTAATATCCGCTCGGGGTGAATCTTCGTTATTTCCCTTATATTGACCCATTTGCATGCTAGAACACCCCTCGGAACGAAGAGGGCTGGTTTGGGGGGTTTTGGGGCTCAATTTGGTAAATTCCTTTTTTGCTCAATTTCGGCCAATTCGGCCAGGTCGTGAAGAGCCTAATATCCGCTCGGGGAGGATCTTCATTATTTCCCGTGTATGGTCATGACCCATTTGCATGCCAGAACACCCCTGGGAGCGAACAGGGTTCGTTTTGGGGGTTTTCGGGCTCAATATGGTAAATTCTTATTTTACTCAATTTTGGCCAATTCGGCCAAAAGCCTTATATCCGCTCGGGGTGGATCTTCTTTTTTTCCCGTATATTGACCCATTTGCATGCCAGAACACCCCTCGGAATGAAGAGGGCTGGTTTGGGGGGTTTTCGGGCTCAATTTGGTAAATTCCATTTTTGCTCGGCCAGGTCGCGAAAGAGCCTAATATCCGGTCGGGGTGGGTTAGGGGTGAGGTTAGGGGTGTGGTTTGGGGTTGGGGTTGGGGTTGGGGTTTGGGGTTGGGGTTGGGGTTAGGGTTAGGGTTAGGGTAAGGGTTAGGGTTAGGGTTAGGGTTAATATCCGCTCGGGATGGATCTTCGTTATTTCCCTTATATTGACCCATTTGCATGCTAGAACACCCCTGGGAGCGAAGAGGGTTCGTTTTTGGGGTTTTCGGGCTCATTATGGTAAATTCTTATTTTACTCAATTTTGGCCAATTCGGCCAAAAGCCTAATATCCGCTAAGGGTGGATCTTCTTTATTTCCCGTATATTCACCCATTTGGATGCTAGAGCACCCCTCGGAACGAAGAGGGATGGTTTGGGGGGTTTTCGGGCTCAATTTGGTAAATTCCTATTTTGCTCAATTTTGGCCAATCCGGCCAGGTCGCTAAGAGCCTAATATCCGCTCGGGGAGGATCTTCATTATTTCCCGTGTATTGACCCATTTGCATGCCAGAACACCCCTCGGAACGAAGAGGGCTGGTTTGGGGGGTTTACGGGCTCAATTTGGTAAATTCCATTTTTGCTCGGCCAGGTCGCGAAAGAGCCTAATATCCGGTCGGGTTTGTTAGGGGAAGGGTAGGGTTAGGGCTGGGGTTGGGGTTTGGGGTTGGGGTTAGGGTTAATATCCGCTCGGGGTCGATCTTCGTTATTTCCCGTATATTGACCCATTTGCATGCTAGAACACCCCTCGGAACGAAGAGGGATGGTTTTGGGGGTTTTATGGCTCATTTTGGTAAATTCCTATTTTGCTCGGCCAGGTCGCGAAAGAGTCTAATATCCGGTCGGGGTGGGTTAGGGGTGAGGTTAGGGGTGTGGTTTGGGGTTGGGGTTGGGGTTTGGGGTTGGGGTTGGGTTTAAGGTTAGGGTTAGGGTAAGGGTTAGGGTTAGGGTTAGGGTTAATATCCACTCGGGGTGGATCTTCGTTATTTCCCTTATATTGACCCATTTGCATGCTAGAACACCACTGGGAGCGAATAGGGTTCGTTTTGGGGGTTTTCGGGCTCAATATGGTAAATTCTTATTTTACTCAATTTTGGCCAATTCGGCCAAAAGCCTAATATCCGCTCGGGGTGGATCTTCTTTATTTCCCGTATATTCACCCATTTGGATGCTAGAACACCCCTCGGAACGAAGAGGGCTGGTTTGGGGGGGTTTTGGGCTCAATTTGGTAAATTCCTTTTTTCCTCAATTTCGGCCAATTCGGCCAGGTCGTGAAGAGCCTAATATCCGCTCGGGGAGGATCTTCATTATTTCCAGTGTATTGACCCATTTGCATGCCAGAACACCCCTGGGAGCGAACAGGGTTCGTTTTGGGGGTTTTCGGGCTCAATATGGTAAATTCTTATTTTACTCAATTTTGGCCAATTCGGCCAAAAGCCTAATATCCGCTCGGGGTGGATCTTCTTTATTTCCCGTATATTGACCCATTTGGATGCTAGAACACCCTTCGGAGCGAAGAGGGCTGGTTTGGGGGGTTTTATGGCTCATTTTGGTAAATTCCTATTTTGCTCGGCCAGGTCGCGAAAGAGTCTAATATCCGATCGGGGTGGGTTAGGGGTGAGGTTAGGGGTGGGGTTGGGGTTGGGGTTGGGGTTTTGGGTTGGGGTTGGGGTTAGGGTTAGGGTAAAGGGTTAGGGTAAGGGTTAGGATTAATATCCGCTCGGGGTGGATCTTCGTTATTTCCCTTATATTGACCCATTTGCATGCTTAGAACACCCCTGGGAGCGAAGAGGGTTCGTTTTGGGGGTTTTCGGGCTCAAATTGGTAAATTCTTATTTTACTCAATTTTGGCCAATTCGGCCAAAAGCCTAATATCCGCTCGGGGTGAATCTTCGTTATTTCCCTTATATTGACCCATTTGCATGCTAGAACACCCCTGGGAGCGAAGAGGGCTGGTTTGGGGGGTTTTCGGGCTCAATTTGGTAAATTCCATTTTTGCTCGGCCAGGTCGCGAAAGAGCCTAATATCCGGTCGGGGTGGTTAGGGTTAGGGTAGGGTTAGGGCTGGGGTTGGGGTTTGGGGTTGGGGATAGGGTTAATATCCGCTCGGAGTGGATCTTCGTTATTTCCCGTATATTGACCCATTTGCATGCTAGAACACCCCTCGGAACGAAGAGGGATGGTTTGGGGGGTTTACGGGCTCAATTTGGTAAATTCCTTTTTTGCTCGGCCAGGTCGCGAAAGAGTCTAATATCCGGTTGGGGTGGGTTAGGGGTGGGGTTAGGGGTGGGTTTGGGGTTAGGGTTAGGGTTAATATCCGCCCGGGGTGAATATTCGTTTATTCCCTTATATTGACCCATTTGCATGCTAGAACACCCCTGGGAGCGAAGACGGTTCGTTTTGGGGGTTTTCGGGCTCAATATGGTAAATTCTTATTTTACTCAATTTTGGCCAATTCGGCCAAAAGCCTAATATCCGCTCGGGGTGGATCTTCTTTATTTCCCGTATATTGACCCATTTGGATGCTAGAACACCCTTCTGAGCGAAGAGGGCTGGTTTGGGGGGTTTTATGGCTCATTTTGGTAAATTCCTATTTTGCTCGGCCAGGTCGCGAAAGAGTCTAATATCCGATCGGGGTGGGTTAGGGGTGAGGTTAGGGGTGGGGTTGGGGTTTGGGGTTGGGGTTAGGGTTAATATCCGCTCGGGGTGGATCTTCTTTATTTCCCGTATATTGACCCATTTGGATGCTAGAACACCCTTCGGAGCGAAGAGGGCTGGTTTGGGGGGTTTTATGGCTCATTTTGGTAAATTCCTATTTTGCTCGGCCAGGTCGCGAAAGAGTCTAATATCCGGTCGGGGTGGGTTAGGGGTGAGGTTAGGGGTGTGGTTTGGGGTTGGGGTTGGGGTTTGGGGTTGGGGTTGGGGTTAGGGTTAGGGTTAGGGTTAATATCCGCTCGGGATGGATCTTCGTTATTTCCCTTATATTGACCCATTTGCATGCTAGAACACCCCTGGGAGCGAAGAGGGTTCGTTTTGGGGGTTTTCGGGCTCAAAATGGTAAATTCTTATTTTACTCAATTTTGGCCAATTCGGCCAAAAGCCTAATATAAGCTCGGGGTGAATCTTCGTTATTTCCCTTATATTGACCCATTTGCATGCTAGAACACCCCTGGGAGCGAAGAGGGTTTGTTTTGGGGGTTTTCGGGCTCAATATGGTAAATTCTTATTTTACTCAATTTTGGCCAATTCGGCCAAAAGCCTAATATCCGCTCGGGGTGGATCTTCTTTTTTTTCCGTATATTGACCCATTTAGATGCTAGAACACCCTTCGGAGCGAAGAGGGCTGGTTTGGGGGGTTTTATGGCTCATTTTGGTAAAGTCCTATTTTGCTCGGCCAGGTCGCGAAAGAGTCTAATATCCGGTTGGGGTGGGTTAGGGGTGGGGTTGGGGTTAGGGTTAGGGTTAATATCCGCTCGGGGTGAATCTTCGCTTTTCCCTTATATTGACCCATTTGCATGCTAGAACACCCCTGGGAGCGAAGAGGGTTCGTTTTGGGGGTTTTCGGGCTCAATAAGGTAAATTCTTATTTTACTCAATTTTGGCCAATTCGGCCAAAAGCCTAATATCCGCTCGGGGTGGATCTTCTTTTTTTCCCGTATATTGACCCATTTAGATGCTAGAACACCCTTCGGAGCCAAGAGGGCTGGTTTGGGGGGTTTTATGGCTCATTTTGGTAAATTCCTATTTTGCTAAATTTTGGCCAATTCAGCAAGGTCGCTAAGACCCTAATATCCGATCGGGGAGGATCTTCATTATTTCCCGTGTATTGACCCATTTGCATGCCAGAACACCCCTGAGGGCGAACAGGATTCGTTTTGGGGGTTTTCGGGCTCAATATGGTAAATTCTTATTTTACTCAATTTTGGCCAATTCGGCCAAAAGCCTAATATCCGCTCGGGGTGGATCTTCTTTATTTCCCGTATATTCACCCATTTGGATGCTAGAACACCCCTCGGAACGAAGAGGGCTGGTTTGGGGGGTTTTTGGGCTCAATTTGGTAAATTCCTTTTTTGCTCAATTTCGGCCAATTCGGCCAGGTCGTGAAGAGCCTTATATCCGCTCGGGGAGGATCTTCATTATTTCCCGTGTATTGACCCATTTGCATGCCAGAACACCCCTGAGGGCGAACAGGATTCGTTTTGGGGGTTTTCGGGCTCAATATGGTAAATTCTTATTTTACTCAATTTTGGCCAATTAGGCCAAAAGCCTAATATCCGCTCGGGGTGGATCTTCTTTATTTCCCGTATATTGACCCATTTGGATGCTAGAACACCCTTCGGAGCGAAGAGGGTTGGTTTGGGGGGTTTTATGGCTCATTTTGGTAAATTCCTATTTTGCTCGGCCAGGTCGCGAAAGAGTCTAATATCCGATCGGGGTGGGTTAGGGGTGAGGTTAGGGGTGGGGTTGGGGTTGGGGTTTTGGGTTGGGGTTGGGGTTAGGGTTAGGGTTAGGGTAAAGGTTTAGGGTAAGGGTTAGGATTAATATCCGCTCGGGGTGAATCTTCGTTATTTCCCGTATATTGACCCATTTGGATGCTAGAACACCCTTCGGAGCGAAGAGGGCTGGTTTGGGGGGTTTTCGGGCTCAATATGGTAAATTCTTATTTTACTCAATTTTGGCCAATTCGGCCAAAAGCCTAATATCCGCTCGGGGTGGATCTTCTTTATTTCCCGTATATTGACCCATTTGGATGCTAGAACATCCTTCGGAGCGAAGAGGGCTGGTTTGGGGGGTTTTATGGCTCATTTTGGTAAATTCCTATTTTGCTCGGCCAGGTCGCGAAAGAGTCTAATATCCGGTTGGGGTGGGTTAGGGGTGGGGTTGGGGTTAGGGTTAGGGTTAATATCCGCTCGGGGTGAATCTTCGTTATTTCCCTTATATTGACCCATTTGCATGCTAGAACACCCCTCGGAACGAAGAGGGATGGTTAGGGGGGTTTTATGGCTCATTTTGGTAAATTCCTAATTTGCTAAATTTTGGCCAATTCAGCCAGGTCGCTAAGACCCTAAGATCCGATCGGGGAGGATCTTCATTATTTCCCGTGTATTGACCCATTTGCATGCCAGAACACCCGTCGGAACGAAGAGGGCTGGTTTGGGGGGTTTACGGGCTCAATTTGGTAAATTCCATTTTTGCTCGGCCAGGTCGCGAAAGAGCCTAATATCCGGTCGGGGTGGTTAGGGGTAGGGTAGGGTTAGGGCTGGGGTTGGGGTGTGGGGTTGGGGTTAGGGTTAATATCCGCTCGGGGTGGATCTTCGTTATTTCCCGTATATTGACCCATTTGCATGCTAGAACACCCCTCGGAACGAAGAGGGATGGTTTTGGGGGTTTTATGGCTCATTTTGGTAAATTCCTATTTTGCTCGGCCAGGTCGCGAAAGAGTCTAATATCCGGTCGGGGTGGGTTAGGGGTGAGGTTAGGGGTGTGGTTTGGGGTTGGGGTTGGGGTTTGGGGTTGGGGTTGGGGTTAGGGTTAGGGTTAGGGTAAGGGTTAGGGTTAGGGTTAGGGTTAGGGTTAATATCCGCTCGGGGTGGATCTTCGTTATTTCCCTTATATTGACCCATTTGCATGCTAGAACACCACTGGGAGCGAATAGGGTTCGTTTTGGGGGGTTTTCGGGCTCAATTTGGTAAATTCCTATTTTGCTCAATTTTGGCCAATCCGGCCAGGTCGCTAAGAGCCTAATATCCGCTCGGGGAGGATCTTCATTATTTCCCGTGTATTGACCCATTTGCATGCCGGAACACCCCTTGGAACGAAGAGGGCTGGTTTGGGGGGTTTACGGGCTCAATTTGGTAAATTCCTTTTTTGCTCGGCCAGGTCGCGAAAGAGTCTAATATCCGGTCAGGGTGGGTTAGGGGTGGGGTTAGGTTTGGGGTTTGGGGTTGGGGTTTGGGGTTGGGGTTGGGGTTAGGGTTAGGGTTAGGGTAAGGGTTAGGGTAAGGGTTAGGATTAATATCTGCTCGGGGTGGATCTTCGTTATTTCCCGTATATTCACCCATTTCCATGCTAGAACACCCCGCGGAACGAAAAGGAATGGTTTAAGGGGGTTTTCGGGCTCAATTTATTAAATTCCTATATTGCTCAATTTTGGCCAATTCGGCCAGGTCGCGAAGAGCCTAATATCCGCTCGGGGAGGATCTTCTTTATTTCCCGTATATTGACCCATTTGGATGCTAGAACACCCCTGGGAGCGAAGAGGGCTGGTTTGGGGGGTTTTCGGGCTCAATATGGTAAATTCTTATTTTACTCAATTTTGGCCAATTCGGCCAAAAGCATAATATCCGCTCGGGGTGGATCTTCTTTATTTCCCGTATATTGACCCATTGGGATGCTAGAACACCCTTCGGAGCGAAGAGGGCTGCTTTGGGGGGTTTTATGGCTCATTTTGGTAAATTCCTATTTTGCTCGGCCAGGTCGCGAATGAGTCTAATATCCGGTTGGGGTGGGTTAGGGGTGGGGTTGGGGTTAGGGTTAGGGTTAATACCCGCTCGGGGTGAATCTTCGTTATTTCCCTTATATTGACCCATTTGCATGCTAGAACACCCCAGGGAGCGAAGAGGGTTCGTTTTGGGGGTTTTCGGGCTCAATATGGTAAATTCTTATTTTACTTAATTTTGGCCAATTCGGCCAAAAGCCTAATATCCGCTCGGAGTGGATCTTCTTTTTTTCCCGTATATTGACCCATTTAGATGCTAGAACACCCTTCGGAGCGAAGAGGGCTGGTTTGGGGGGTTTTATGGCTCATTTTGGTAAATTCCTATTTTGCTAAATTTTGGCCAATTCAGCCAGGTCGCTAAGACCCTAATATCCGATCGGGGAGGATCTTCATTATTTCCCGTGTATTGACCCATTTGCATGCCAGAACACCCCTCGGAATGAAGAGGGCTGGTTTGGGGGGTTTTCTGGCTCAATTTGGTAAATTCCATTTTTGCTCGGCCAGGTCGCGAAAGAGCCTAATATCCGGTCGGTGTGGTTAGGGGTAGGGTAGGGTTAGGGCTGGGGTTGGGGTTTGGGGTTGGGGTTTGGGGTTAGGGTTAGGGTTAATATCCGCTCGGGGTGGATCTTCGTTATTTCCCGTATATTGACCCATTTGCATGCCAGAACACCCCTCGGAACGAAGAGGGCTGGTTTGGGGGGTTTACGGGCTCAATTTGGTAAATTCCTTTTTTGCTCGGCCAGGTCGCGAAAGAGTCTAATATCCGGTCGGGGTGGGTTAGGGGTGGGGTTAGGGGTGGGGTTTGGGGATGGGGTTTGGGGTTGGGGTTGGGGTTAGGGTTAGGGTTAGGGTTAGGGTAAGGGTTAGGGTTAGGGTTAATATCCGCTCGGGGTGGATCTTCGTTATTTCCCTTATATTGACCCATTTGCATGCTAGAACACCCCTGGGAGCAAAGAGGGCTGGTTTGGGGGGTTTTCGGGCTCAATATGGTAAATTCTTATTTTAATCAATTTTGGCCAATTCGGCCAAAAGCCTAATATCCGCTCGGGGTGGATCTTCTTTATTTCCCGTATACTGACCTATTTGGATGCTACAACACCCTTCGGAGCGAAGAGGGCTGGTTTGGGGGGTTTTATGGCTCATTTTGGTAAATTCCTATTTTGCTCGGCCAGGTCGCGAAAGAGTCTAATATCCGGTTGGGGTGGGTTAGGGGTGGGGTTGGGGTTAGGGTTAGGGTTAATATCCGCTCGGGGTGAATCTTCGTTATTTCCCTTATATTGACCCATTTGCATGCTAGAACACCCCTGGGAGCGAAGAGGGTTCGTTTTGGGGGTTTTATGGCTCAATATGGTAAATTCTTCTTTTACTCAATTTTGGCCAATTCGGCCAAAAGCCTAATATCCGCTCGGGGTGGATCTTCTTTTTTTCCCGTATATTGACCCATTTAGATGCTAGAACACCCTTCGGAGCGAAGAGGGCTGGTTTGGGGGGTTTTATGGCTCATTTTGGTAAATTCCTATTTTGCTAAATTTTGGCCAATTCAGCCAGGTCGCTAAGACCCTAATATCCGATCGGGGAGGATCTTCATTATTTCCCGTGTATTGACCCATTTGCATGCCAGAATACCCCTCGGAACGAAGAGGGCTGGTTTGGGGGGTTTACGGGCTCAATTTGGTAAATTCCATTTTTGCTCGGCCAGGTCGCGAAAGAGCCTAATATCCGGTCGGGGTGGTTAGGGGTAGGGTAGGGTTAGGGCTGGGGTTGGGGTTTGGGGTTAGGGTTAGGGTTAATATCCGCTCGGGGTGGATCTTCGTTATTTCCCGTATATTGACCCATTTGCATGCCAGAACACCCCTCGGAACGAAGAGGGCTGGTTTGGGGGGTTTACGGGCTCAATTTGGTAAATTCCTTTTTTGCTCGGCCAGGTCGCGAAAGAGTCTAATATCCGGTCGGGGTGGGTTAGGGGTGGGGTTAGGGGTGGGGTTTGGGGATGGGGTTTGGGGTTGGGGTTGGGGTTAGGGTTAGGGTTAGGGTTAGGGTAAGGGTTAGGGTTAGGGTTAATATCCGCTCGGGGTGGATCTTCGTTATTTCCCTTATATTGACCCATTTGCATGCTAGAACACCCCTGGGAGCGAAGAGGGCTGGTTTGGGGGGTTTTCGGGCTCAATATGGTAAATTCTTATTTTAATCAATTTTGGCCAATTCGGCCAAAAGCCTAATATCCGCTCGGGGTGGATCTTCTTTATTTCCCGTATACTGACCTATTTGGATGCTACAACACCCTTCGGAGCGAAGAGGGCTGGTTTGGGGGGTTTTATGGCTCATTTTGGTAAATTCCTATTTTGCTCGGCCAGGTCGCGAAAGAGTCTAATATCCGGTTGGGGTGGGTTAGGGGTGGGGTTGGGGTTAGGGTTAGGGTTAATATCCGCTCGGGGTGAATCTTCGTTATTTCCCTTATATTGACCCATTTGCATGCTAGAACACCCCTGGGAGCGAAGAGGGTTCGTTTTGGGGGTTTTATGGCTCAATATGGTAAATTCTTCTTTTACTCAATTTTGGCCAATTCGGCCAAAAGCCTAATATCCGCTCGGGGTGGATCTTCTTTTTTTCCCGTATATTGACCCATTTAGATGCTAGAACACCCTTCGGAGCGAAGAGGGCTGGTTTGGGGGGTTTTATGGCTCATTTTGGTAAATTCCTATTTTGCTAAATTTTGGCCAATTCAGCCAGGTCGCTAAGACCCTAATATCCGATCGGGGAGGATCTTCATTATTTCCCGTGTATTGACCCATTTGCATGCCAGAATACCCCTCGGAACGAAGAGGGCTGGTTTGGGGGGTTTACGGGCTCAATTTGGTAAATTCCATTTTTGCTCGGCCAGGTCGCGAAAGAGCCTAATATCCGGTCGGGTGGTTAGGGGTAGGGTAGGGTTAGGGCTGGGGTTGGGGTTTGGGGTTGGGGTTAGGGTTAATATCCGCTCGGGGTGGATCTTCGTTATTTCCCTTATATTGACCCATTTGCATGCTAGAACACCACTGGGAGCGAAGAGGGTTCGTTTTGGGGGTTTTCGGGCTCAATATGGTAAATTCTTATTTTACTTAATTTTGGCCAATTCGGCCAAAAGCCTAATATCCGCTCGGGGTGGATCTTCTTTATTTCCCGTATATTCACCCGTTTGGATGCTAGAACACCCCTTGGAACGAAGAGGGCTGGTTTGGGGGGTTTTGGGGCTCAATTTGGTAAATTCCTTTTTTGCTCAATTTCGGCCAATTCGGCCAGGTCGTGAAGAGCCTAATATCCGCTCGGGGAGGATCTTCATTATTTCCCGTGTATTGACCCATTTGCATGCCAGAACACCCCTGGGAGCGAACAGGGTTCGTTTTGGGGGTTTTCGGGCTCAATTTTGTAAATTCTTATTTTACTCAATTTTGGCCAATTCGGCCAAAAGCCTAATATCCGCTCGGGGTGGATCTTCTTTATTTCCCGTATATTGACCCATTTGGATGCTAGAACACCCTTCGGAGCGAAGAGGGCTGGTTTGGGGGGTTTTATGGCTCATTTTGGTAAATTCCTATTTTGCTCGGCCAGGTCGCGAAAGAGTCTAATATCCGATCGGGGTGGGTTAGGGGTGAGGTTAGGGGTGGGGTTGGGGTTGGGGTTTTGGGTTGGGGTTGGGGTTAGGGTTAGGGTTAGGGTAAAGGGTTAGGGTAAGGGTTAGGATTAATATCCGCTCGGGGTGGATCTTCGTTATTTCCCTTATATTGACCCATTTGCATGCGAGAACACCCCTGGGAGCGAAGAGGGTTCGTTTTGGGGGTTTTCGGGCTCAAAATGGTAAATTCTTATTTTACTCAATTTTGGCCAATTCGGCCAAAAGCCTAATATCCGCTCGGGGTGAATCTTCGTTATTTCCCTTATATTGACCCATTTGCATGCTAGAACACCCCTGGGAGCGAAGAGGGTTTGTTTTGGGGGTTTTCGGGCTCAATATGGTAAATTCTTATTTTACTCAATTTTGGCCAATTCGGCCAAATGCCTTATATCCGCTCGGGGTGGATCTTCTTTTTTTCCCGTATATTGACCCATTTGCATGCCAGAACACCCCTCGGAATGAAGAGGGCTGGTTTGGGGGGTTTTCGGGCTCAATTTGGTAAATTCCATTTTTGCTCGGCCAGGTCGCGAAAGAGCCTAATATCCGGTCGGGGTGGTTAGGGGTAGGGTAGGGTTAGGGCTGGGGTTGCGGTTTGGGGTTGGGGTTAGGGTTAATATCCGCTCGGGGTGGATCTTCTTTATTTCCCGTATATTGACCCATTTGGATGCTAGAACACCCTTCGGAGCGAAGAGAGCTGGTTTGGGGGGTTTTATGGCTCATTTTGGTAAATTCCTATTTTGCTCGGCCAGGTCGCGAAAGAGTCTAATATCCGGTCGGGGTGGGTTAGGGGTGAGGTTAGGGGTGTGGTTTGGGGTTGGGGTTGGGGTTGGGGTTTGGGGTTGGGGTTGGGGTTAGGGTTAGGGTTAGGGTAAGGGTTAGGGTTAGGGTTAGGGTTAATATCCGCTCGGGGTGAATCTTCGTTATTTCCCTTATATTGACCATTTGCATGCTAGAACACCCCTGGGAGCGAAGAGGGTTCGTTTTGGGGGTTTTCGGGCTCAATATGGTAAATTCTTATTTTACTCAATTTTGGCCAATTCGGCCAAAAGCCTAATATTCGCTCGGGTGGATCTTCTTTTTTTCCCGTATATTGACCCATTTAGATGCTAGAACACCCTTCGGAGCGAAGAGGGCTGGTTAGGGGGGTTTTATGGCTCATTTTGGTAAATTCCTATTTTGCTAAATTTTGGCCAATTCAGCCAGGTCGCTAAGACCCTAAGATCCGATCGGGGAGGATCTTCATTATTTCCCGTGTATTGACCCATTTGCATGCCAGAACACCCCTCGGAACGAAGAGGGCTGGTTTGGGGGGTTTACGGGCTCTATTTGGTAAATTCCATTTTTGCTCGGCCAGGTCGCGAAAGAGCCTAATATCCGGTCGGGGTGGTTAGGGGTAGGGTAGGGTTAGGGCTGGGGTTGGGGTTTGGGGTTGGGGTTAGGGTTAATATCCGCTCGGGGTGGATCTTCGTTATTTCCCGTATATTGACCCATTTGCATGCTAGAACACCCCTCGGAACGAAGAGGGATGGTTTTGGGGGTTTTATGGCTCATTTTGGTAAATTCCTATTTTGCTCGGCCAGGTCGCGAAAGAGTCTAATATCCGGTCGGGGTGGGTTAGGGGTGAGGTTAGGGGTGTGGTTTGGGGTTGGGGTTGGGGTTAGGGTTAGGGTTAGGGTAAGGGTTAGGGTTAGGGTTAGGGTTAGGGTTAATATCCGCTCGGGGTGGATCTTCGTTATTTCCCTTATATTGACCCATTTGCATGCTAGAACACCACTGGGAGCGAATAGGGTTCGTTTTGGGGGGTTTTCGGGCTCAATTTGGTAAATTCCTATTTTGCTCAATTTTGGCCAATCCGGCCAGGTCGCGAAGAGCCTAATATCCACTCGGGGAGGATCTTCTTTATTTCCCGTATATTGACCCATTTGGATGCTAGAACACCCCTGGGAGCGAAGAGGGCTGGTTTGGGGGGTTTTCGGGCTCAATATGGTAAATTCTTATTTTACTCAATTTTGGCCAATTCGGCCAAAAGCCTAATATCCGCTCGGGGTGGATCTTCTTTATTTCCCGTATATTGACCCATTGGGATGCTACAACACCCTTCGGAGCGAAGAGGGCTGCTTTGGGGGGTTTTATGGCTCATTTTGGTAAATTCCTATTTTGCTCGGCCAGGTCGCGAATGAGTCTAATATCCGGTTGGGGTGGGTTAGGGGTGGGGTTGGGGTTAGGGTTAGGGTTAATATCCGCTCGGGGTGAATCTTCGTTATTTCCCTTATATTGACCCATTTGCATGCTAGAACACCCCTGGGAGCGAAGAGGGTTCGTTTTGGGGGTTTTCGGGCTCAATATGGTAAATTCTTATTTTACTCAATTTTGGCCAATTCGGCCAAAAGCCTAATATCCGCTCGGAGTGGATCTTCTTTTTTTCCCGTATATTGACCCATTTAGATGCTAGAACACCCTTCGGAGCGAAGAGGGCTGGTTTGGGGGGTTTTATGGCTCATTTTGGTAAATTCCTATTTTGCTAAATTTTGGCCAATTCAGCCAGGTCGCTAAGACCCTAATATCCGATCGGGGAGGATCTTCATTATTTCCCGTGTATTGACCCATTTGCATGCCAGAACACCCCTCGGAATGAAGAGGGCTGGTTTGGGGGGTTTTCTGGCTCAATTTGGTAAATTCCATTTTTGCTCGGCCAGGTCGCGAAAGAGCCTAATATCCGGTCGGTGTGGTTAGGGGTAGGGTAGGGTTAGGGCTGGGGTTGGGGTTTGGGGTTGGGGTTTGGGGTTGGGGTTAGGGTTAATATCCGCTCGGGGTGGATCTTCGTTATTTCCCGTATATTGACCCATTTGCATGCCAGAACACCCCTCGGAACGAAGAGGGCTGGTTTGGGGGGTTTACGGGCTCAATTTGGTAAATTCCTTTTTTGCTCGGCCAGGTCGCGAAAGAGTCTAATATCCGGTCGGGGTGGGTTAGGGGTGGGGTTAGGTGTGGGGTTTGGGGTTGGGGTTTGGGGTTGGGGTTGGGGTTAGGGTTAGGGTTAGGGTAAGGGTTAGGGTTAGGGTTAATATCCGCTCGGGGTGGATCTTCGTTATTTCCCTTATATTGACCCATTTGCATGCTAAAACACCCCTGGGAGCGAAGAGGGCTGGTTTGGGGGGTTTTCGGGCTCAATATGGTAAATTCTTATTTTACTCAATTTTGGCCAATTCGGCCAAAAGCCTAATATCCGCTCGGGGTGGATCTTCTTTATTTTCCTTATATTGACCTATTTGGATGCTACAACACCCTTCGGAGCGAAGAGGGCTGGTTTGGGGGGTTTATGGCTCATTTTGGTAAATTCCTATTTTGCTCGGCCAGGTCGCGAAAGAGTCTAATATCCGGTTGGGGTGGGTAAGGGGTGGGGTTGGGGTTAGGGTTAGGGTTAATATCCGCTCGGGGTGAATCTTCGTTATTTCCCTTATATTGACCCATTTGGATGCTAGAACACCCTTCGGAGCGAAGAGGGTTGGTTTGGGGGGTTTTATGGCTCATTTTGGTAAATTCCTATTTTGCTCGGCCAGGTCGCGAAAGAGTCTAATATCCGATCGGGGTGGGTTAGGGGTGAGGTTAGGGGTGGGGTTGGGGTTGGGGTTTTGGGTTGGGGTTGGGGTTAGGGTTAGGGTTAGGGTAAAGGTTTAGGGTAAGGGTTAGGATTAATATCCGCTCGGGGTGAATCTTCGTTATTTCCCGTATATTGACCCATTTGGATGCTAGAACACCCTTCGGAGCGAAGAGGGCTGGTTTGGGGGGTTTTCGGGCTCAATATGGTAAATTCTTATTTTACTCAATTTTGGCCAATTCGGCCAAAAGCCTAATATCCGCTCGGGGTGGATCTTCTTTATTTCCCGTATATTGACCCATTTGGATGCTAGAACATCCTTCGGAGCGAAGAGGGCTGGTTTGGGGGGTTTTATGGCTCATTTTGGTAAATTCCTATTTTGCTCGGCCAGGTCGCGAAAGAGTCTAATATCCGGTTGGGGTGGGTTAGGGGTGGGGTTGGGGTTTAGGGTTAGGGTTAATATCCGCTCGGGGTGAATCTTCGTTATTTCCCTTATATTGACCCATTTGCATGCTAGAACACCCCTCGGAACGAAGAGGGATGGTTAGGGGGGTTTTATGGCTCATTTTGGTAAATTCCTAATTTGCTAAATTTTGGCCAATTCAGCCAGGTCGCTAAGACCCTAAGATCCGATCGGGGAGGATCTTCATTATTTCCCGTGTATTGACCCATTTGCATGCCAGAACACCCGTCGGAACGAAGAGGGCTGGTTTGGGGGGTTTACGGGCTCAATTTGGTAAATTCCATTTTTGCTCGGCCAGGTCGCGAAAGAGCCTAATATCCGGTCGGGGTGGTTAGGGGTAGGGTAGGGTTAGGGCTGGGGTTGGGGTGTGGGGTTGGGGTTAGGGTTAATATCCGCTCGGGGTGGATCTTCGTTATTTCCCGTATATTGACCCATTTGCATGCTAGAACACCCCTCGGAACGAAGAGGGATGGTTTTGGGGGTTTTATGGCTCATTTTGGTAAATTCCTATTTTGCTCGGCCAGGTCGCGAAAGAGTCTAATATCCGGTCGGGGTGGGTTAGGGGTGAGGTTAGGGGTGTGGTTTGGGGTTGGGGTTGGGGTTTGGGGTTGGGGTTGGGGTTAGGGTTAGGGTTAGGGTAAGGGTTAGGGTTAGGGTTAGGGTTAGGGTTAATATCCGCTCGGGGTGGATCTTCGTTATTTCCCTTATATTGACCCATTTGCATGCTAGAACACCACTGGGAGCGAATAGGGTTCGTTTTGGGGGGTTTTCGGGCTCAATTTGGTAAATTCCTATTTTGCTCAATTTTGGCCAATCCGGCCAGGTCGCTAAGAGCCTAATATCCGCTCGGGGAGGATCTTCATTATTTCCCGTGTATTGACCCATTTGCATGCCGGAACACCCCTTGGAACGAAGAGGGCTGGTTTGGGGGGTTTACGGGCTCAATTTGGTAAATTCCTTTTTTGCTCGGCCAGGTCGCGAAAGAGTCTAATATCCGGTCAGGGTGGGTTAGGGGTGGGGTTAGGGGTGGGGTTTGGGGTTGGGGTTTGGGGTTGGGGTTGGGGTTAGGGTTAGGGTTAGGGTAAAGGTTTAGGGTAAGGGTTAGGATTAATATCCGCTCGGGGTGAATCTTCGTTATTTCCCGTATATTGACCCATTTGGATGCTAGAACACCCTTCGGAGCGAAGAGGGCTGGTTTGGGGGGTTTTCGGGCTCAATATGGTAAATTCTTATTTTACTCAATTTTGGCCAATTCGGCCAAAAGCCTAATATCCGCTCGGGGTGGATCTTCTTTATTTCCCGTATATTGACCCATTTGGATGCTAGAACATCCTTCGGAGCGAAGAGGGCTGGTTTGGGGGGTTTTATGGCTCATTTTGGTAAATTCCTATTTTGCTCGGCCAGGTCGCGAAAGAGTCTAATATCCGGTTGGGGTGGGTTAGGGGTGGGGTTGGGGTTTAGGGTTAGGGTTAATATCCGCTCGGGGTGAATCTTCGTTATTTCCCTTATATTGACCCATTTGCATGCTAGAACACCCCTCGGAACGAAGAGGGATGGTTAGGGGGGTTTTATGGCTCATTTTGGTAAATTCCTAATTTGCTAAATTTTGGCCAATTCAGCCAGGTCGCTAAGACCCTAAGATCCGATCGGGGAGGATCTTCATTATTTCCCGTGTATTGACCCATTTGCATGCCAGAACACCCGTCGGAACGAAGAGGGCTGGTTTGGGGGGTTTACGGGCTCAATTTGGTAAATTCCATTTTTGCTCGGCCAGGTCGCGAAAGAGCCTAATATCCGGTCGGGGTGGTTAGGGGTAGGGTAGGGTTAGGGCTGGGGTTGGGGTGTGGGGTTGGGGTTAGGGTTAATATCCGCTCGGGGTGGATCTTCGTTATTTCCCGTATATTGACCCATTTGCATGCTAGAACACCCCTCGGAACGAAGAGGGATGGTTTTGGGGGTTTTATGGCTCATTTTGGTAAATTCCTATTTTGCTCGGCCAGGTCGCGAAAGAGTCTAATATCCGGTCGGGGTGGGTTAGGGGTGAGGTTAGGGGTGTGGTTTGGGGTTGGGGTTGGGGTTTGGGGTTGGGGTTGGGGTTAGGGTTAGGGTTAGGGTTAGGGTTAGGGTTAATATCCGCTCGGGGTGGATCTTCGTTATTTCCCTTATATTGACCCATTTGCATGCTAGAACACCACTGGGAGCGAATAGGGTTCGTTTTGGGGGGTTTTCGGGCTCAATTTGGTAAATTCCTATTTTGCTCAATTTTGGCCAATCCGGCCAGGTCGCTAAGAGCCTAATATCCGCTCGGGGAGGATCTTCATTATTTCCCGTGTATTGACCCATTTGCATGCCGGAACACCCCTTGGAACGAAGAGGGCTGGTTTGGGGGGTTTACGGGCTCAATTTGGTAAATTCCTTTTTTGCTCGGCCAGGTCGCGAAAGAGTCTAATATCCGGTCAGGGTGGGTTAGGGGTGGGGTTAGGGGTGGGGTTTGGGGTTGGGGTTTGGGGTTGGGGTTGGGGTTAGGGTTAGGGTTAGGGTAAGGGTTAGGGTAAGGGTTAGGATTAATATCTGCTCGGGGTGGATCTTCGTTATTTCCCGTATATTCACCCATTTCCATGCTAGAACACCCCGCGGAACGAAAAGGAATGGTTTAAGGGGGTTTTCGGGCTCAATTTATTAAATTCCTATATTGCTCAATTTTGGCCAATTCGGCCAGGTCGCGAAGAGCCTAATATCCGCTCGGGGAGGATCTTCTTTATTTCCCGTATATTGACCCATTTGGATGCTAGAACACCCCTGGGAGCGAAGAGGGCTGGTTTGGGGGGTTTTCGGGCTCAATATGGTAAATTCTTATTTTACTCAATTTTGGCCAATTCGGCCAAAAGCCTAATATCCGCTCGGGGTGGATCTTCTTTATTTCCCGTATATTGACCCATTGGGATGCTAGAACACCCTTCGGAGCGAAGAGGGCTGCTTTGGGGGGTTTTATGGCTCATTTTGGTAAATTCCTATTTTGCTCGGCCAGGTCGCGAATGAGTCTAATATCCGGTTGGGGTGGGTTAGGGGTGGGGTTGGGGTTAGGGTTAGGGTTAATACCCGCTCGGGGTGAATCTTCGTTATTTCCCTTATATTGACCCATTTGCATGCTAGAACACCCCAGGGAGCGAAGAGGGTTCGTTTTGGGGGTTTTCGGGCTCAATATGGTAAATTCTTATTTTACTTAATTTTGGCCAATTCGGCCAAAAGCCTAATATCCGCTCGGAGTGGATCTTCTTTTTTTCCCGTATATTGACCCATTTAGATGCTAGAACACCCTTCGGAGCGAAGAGGGCTGGTTTGGGGGGTTTTATGGCTCATTTTGGTAAATTCCTATTTTGCTAAATTTTGGCCAATTCAGCCAGGTCGCTAAGACCCTAATATCCGATCGGGGAGGATCTTCATTATTTCCCGTGTATTGACCCATTTGCATGCCAGAACACCCCTCGGAATGAAGAGGGCTGGTTTGGGGGGTTTTCTGGCTCAATTTGGTAAATTCCATTTTTGCTCGGCCAGGTCGCGAAAGAGCCTAATATCCGGTCGGTGTGGTTAGGGGTAGGGTAGGGTTAGGGCTGGGGTTGGGGTTTGGGGTTGGGGTTTGGGGTTAGGGTTAGGGTTAATATCCGCTCGGGGTGGATCTTCGTTATTTCCCGTATATTGACCCATTTGCATGCCAGAACACCCCTCGGAACGAAGAGGGCTGGTTTGGGGGGTTTACGGGCTCAATTTGGTAAATTCCTTTTTTGCTCGGCCAGGTCGCGAAAGAGTCTAATATCCGGTCGGGGTGGGTTAGGGGTGGGGTTAGGGGTGGGGTTTGGGGATGGGGTTTGGGGTTGGGGTTGGGGTTAGGGTTAGGGTTAGGGTTAGGGTAAGGGTTAGGGTTAGGGTTAATATCCGCTCGGGGTGGATCTTCGTTATTTCCCTTATATTGACCCATTTGCATGCTAGAACACCCCTGGGAGCGAAGAGGGCTGGTTTGGGGGGTTTTCGGGCTCAATATGGTAAATTCTTATTTTAATCAATTTTGGCCAATTCGGCCAAAAGCCTAATATCCGCTCGGGGTGGATCTTCTTTATTTCCCGTATACTGACCTATTTGGATGCTACAACACCCTTCGGAGCGAAGAGGGCTGGTTTGGGGGGTTTTATGGCTCATTTTGGTAAATTCCTATTTTGCTCGGCCAGGTCGCGAAAGAGTCTAATATCCGGTTGGGGTGGGTTAGGGGTGGGGTTGGGGTTAGGGTTAGGGTTAATATCCGCTCGGGGTGAATCTTCGTTATTTCCCTTATATTGACCCATTTGCATGCTAGAACACCCCTGGGAGCGAAGAGGGTTCGTTTTGGGGGTTTTATGGCTCAATATGGTAAATTCTTCTTTTACTCAATTTTGGCCAATTCGGCCAAAAGCCTAATATCCGCTCGGGGTGGATCTTCTTTTTTTCCCGTATATTGACCCATTTAGATGCTAGAACACCCTTCGGAGCGAAGAGGGCTGGTTTGGGGGGTTTTATGGCTCATTTTGGTAAATTCCTATTTTGCTAAATTTTGGCCAATTCAGCCAGGTCGCTAAGACCTTAATATCCGATCGGGGAGGATCTTCATTATTTCCCGTGTATTGACCCATTTGCATGCCAGAATACCCCTCGGAACGAAGAGGGCTGGTTTGGGGGGTTTACGGGCTCAATTTGGTAAATTCCATTTTTGCTCGGCCAGGTCGCGAAAGAGCCTAATATCCGGTCGGGGTGTTTAGGGGTAGGGTAGGGTTAGGGCTGGGGTTGGGGTTTGGGGTTAGGGTTAGGGTTAATATCCGCTCGGGGTGGATCTTCGTTATTTCCCGTATATTGACCCATTTGCATGCCAGAACACCCCTCGGAACGAAGAGGGCTGGTTTGGGGGGTTTACGGGCTCAATTTGGTAAATTCCTTTTTTGCTCGGCCAGGTCGCGAAAGAGTCTAATATCCGGTCGGGGTGGGTTAGGGGTGGGGTTAGGGGTGGGGTTTGGGGATGGGGTTTGGGGTTGGGGTTGGGGTTAGGGTTAGGGTTAGGGTTAGGGTAAGGGTTAGGGTTAGGGTTAATATCCGCTCGGGGTGGATCTTCGTTATTTCCCTTATATTGACCCATTTGCATGCTAGAACACCCCTGGGAGCGAAGAGGGCTGGTTTGGGGGGTTTTCGGGCTCAATATGGTAAATTCTTATTTTAATCAATTTTGGCCAATTCGGCCAAAAGCCTAATATCCGCTCGGGGTGGATCTTCTTTATTTCCCGTATACTGACCTATTTGGATGCTACAACACCCTTCGGAGCGAAGAGGGCTGGTTTGGGGGGTTTTATGGCTCATTTTGGTAAATTCCTATTTTGCTCGGCCAGGTCGCGAAAGAGTCTAATATCCGGTTGGGGTGGGTTAGGGGTGGGGTTGGGGTTAGGGTTAGGGTTAATATCCGCTCGGGGTGAATCTTCGTTATTTCCCTTATATTGACCCATTTGCATGCTAGAACACCCCTGGGAGCGAAGAGGGTTCGTTTTGGGGGTTTTATGGCTCAATATGGTAAATTCTTCTTTTACTCAATTTTGGCCAATTCGGCCAAAAGCCTAATATCCGCTCGGGGTGGATCTTCTTTTTTTCCCGTATATTGACCCATTTAGATGCTAGAACACCCTTCGGAGCGAAGAGGGCTGGTTTGGGGGGTTTTATGGCTCATTTTGGTAAATTCCTATTTTGCTAAATTTTGGCCAATTCAGCCAGGTCGCTAAGACCCTAATATCCGATCGGGGAGGATCTTCATTATTTCCCGTGTATTGACCCATTTGCATGCCAGAATACCCCTCGGAACGAAGAGGGCTGGTTTGGGGGGTTTACGGGCTCAATTTGGTAAATTCCATTTTTGCTCGGCCAGGTCGCGAAAGAGCCTAATATCCGGTCGGGGTGGTTAGGGGTAGGGTAGGGTTAGGGCTGGGGTTGGGGTTTGGGGTTGGGGTTAGGGTTAATATCCGCTCGGGGTGGATCTTCGTTATTTCCCTTATATTGACCCATTTGCATGCTAGAACACCACTGGGAGCGAAGAGGGTTCGTTTTGGGGGTTTTCGGGCTCAATATGGTAAATTCTTATTTTACTTAATTTTGGCCAATTCGGCCAAAAGCCTAATATCCGCTCGGGGTGGATCTTCTTTATTTCCCGTATATTCACCCGTTTGGATGCTAGAACACCCCTTGGAACGAAGAGGGCTGGTTTGGGGGGTTTTGGGGCTCAATTTGGTAAATTCCTTTTTTGCTCAATTTCGGCCAATTCGGCCAGGTCGTGAAGAGCCTAATATCCGCTCGGGGAGGATCTTCATTATTTCCCGTGTATTGACCCATTTGCATGCCAGAACACCCCTGGGAGCGAACAGGGTTCGTTTTGGGGGTTTTCGGGCTCAATTTTGTAAATTCTTATTTTACTCAATTTTGGCCAATTCGGCCAAAAGCCTAATATCCGCTCGGGGTGGATCTTCTTTATTTCCCGTATATTGACCCATTTGGATGCTAGAACACCCTTCGGAGCGAAGAGGGCTGGTTTGGGGGGTTTTATGGCTCATTTTGGTAAATTCCTATTTTGCTCGGCCAGGTCGCGAAAGAGTCTAATATCCGATCGGGGTGGGTTAGGGGTGAGGTTAGGGGTGGGGTTGGGGTTGGGGTTTTGGGTTGGGGTTGGGGTTAGGGTTAGGGTTAGGGTAAAGGGTTAGGGTAAGGGTTAGGATTAATATCCGCTCGGGGTGGATCTTCGTTATTTCCCTTATATTGACCCATTTGCATGCGAGAACACCCCTGGGAGCGAAGAGGGTTCGTTTTGGGGGTTTTCGGGCTCAAAATGGTAAATTCTTATTTTACTCAATTTTGGCCAATTCGGCCAAAAGCCTAATATCCGCTCGGGGTGAATCTTCGTTATTTCCCTTATATTGACCCATTTGCATGCTAGAACACCCCTGGGAGCGAAGAGGGTTTGTTTTGGGGGTTTTCGGGCTCAATATGGTAAATTCTTATTTTACTCAATTTTGGCCAATTCGGCCAAATGCCTTATATCCGCTCGGGGTGGATCTTCTTTTTTTCCCGTATATTGACCCATTTGCATGCCAGAACACCCCTCGGAATGAAGAGGGCTGGTTTGGGGGGTTTTCGGGCTCAATTTGGTAAATTCCATTTTTGCTCGGCCAGGTCGCGAAAGAGCCTAATATCCGGTCGGGGTGGTTAGGGGTAGGGTAGGGTTAGGGCTGGGGTTGCGGTTTGGGGTTGGGGTTAGGGTTAATATCCGCTCGGGGTGGATCTTCTTTATTTCCCGTATATTGACCCATTTGGATGCTAGAACACCCTTCGGAGCGAAGAGAGCTGGTTTGGGGGGTTTTATGGCTCATTTTGGTAAATTCCTATTTTGCTCGGCCAGGTCGCGAAAGAGTCTAATATCCGGTCGGGGTGGGTTAGGGGTGAGGTTAGGGGTGTGGTTTGGGGTTGGGGTTGGGGTTGGGGTTTGGGGTTGGGGTTGGGGTTAGGGTTAGGGTTAGGGTAAGGGTTAGGGTTAGGGTTAGGGTTAATATCCGCTCGGGGTGAATCTTCGTTATTTCCCTTATATTGACCATTTGCATGCTAGAACACCCCTGGGAGCGAAGAGGGTTCGTTTTGGGGGTTTTCGGGCTCAATATGGTAAATTCTTATTTTACTCAATTTTGGCCAATTCGGCCAAAAGCCTAATATTCGCTCGGGTGGATCTTCTTTTTTTCCCGTATATTGACCCATTTAGATGCTAGAACACCCTTCGGAGCGAAGAGGGCTGGTTAGGGGGGTTTTATGGCTCATTTTGGTAAATTCCTATTTTGCTAAATTTTGGCCAATTCAGCCAGGTCGCTAAGACCCTAAGATCCGATCGGGGAGGATCTTCATTATTTCCCGTGTATTGACCCATTTGCATGCCAGAACACCCCTCGGAACGAAGAGGGCTGGTTTGGGGGGTTTACGGGCTCTATTTGGTAAATTCCATTTTTGCTCGGCCAGGTCGCGAAAGAGCCTAATATCCGGTCGGGGTGGTTAGGGGTAGGGTAGGGTTAGGGCTGGGGTTGGGGTTTGGGGTTGGGGTTAGGGTTAATATCCGCTCGGGGTGGATCTTCGTTATTTCCCGTATATTGACCCATTTGCATGCTAGAACACCCCTCGGAACGAAGAGGGATGGTTTTGGGGGTTTTATGGCTCATTTTGGTAAATTCCTATTTTGCTCGGCCAGGTCGCGAAAGAGTCTAATATCCGGTCGGGGTGGGTTAGGGGTGAGGTTAGGGGTGTGGTTTGGGGTTGGGGTTGGGGTTAGGGTTAGGGTTAGGGTAAGGGTTAGGGTTAGGGTTAGGGTTAGGGTTAATATCCGCTCGGGGTGGATCTTCGTTATTTCCCTTATATTGACCCATTTGCATGCTAGAACACCACTGGGAGCGAATAGGGTTCGTTTTGGGGGGTTTTCGGGCTCAATTTGGTAAATTCCTATTTTGCTCAATTTTGGCCAATCCGGCCAGGTCGCGAAGAGCCTAATATCCACTCGGGGAGGATCTTCTTTATTTCCCGTGTATTGACCCATTTGGATGCTAGAACACCCCTGGGAGCGAAGAGGGCTGGTTTGGGGGGTTTTCGGGCTCAATATGGTAAATTCTTATTTTACTCAATTTTGGCCAATTCGGCCAAAAGCCTAATATCCGCTCGGGGTGGATC
The DNA here is from genome assembly GCF_037042905.1 of Lytechinus pictus. Classification (NCBI taxonomy): domain Eukaryota; kingdom Metazoa; phylum Echinodermata; class Echinoidea; order Temnopleuroida; family Toxopneustidae; genus Lytechinus; species Lytechinus pictus. Next base: position 179,836 of record NW_026974168.1, on the reverse strand, counting down.
TTCTTTATTTCCCGTATATTGACCCATTGGGATGCTACAACACCCTTCGGAGCGAAGAGGGCTGCTTTGGGGGGTTTTATGGCTCATTTTGGTAAATTCCTATTTTGCTCGGCCAGGTCGCGAATGAGTCTAATATCCGGTTGGGGTGGGTTAGGGGTGGGGTTGGGGTTAGGGTTAGGGTTAATATCCGCTCGGGGTGAATCTTCGTTATTTCCCTTATATTGACCCATTTGCATGCTAGAACACCCCTGGGAGCGAAGAGGGTTCGTTTTGGGGGTTTTCGGGCTCAATATGGTAAATTCTTATTTTACTCAATTTTGGCCAATTCGGCCAAAAGCCTAATATCCGCTCGGAGTGGATCTTCTTTTTTTCCCGTATATTGACCCATTTAGATGCTAGAACACCCTTCGGAGCGAAGAGGGCTGGTTTGGGGGGTTTTATGGCTCATTTTGGTAAATTCCTATTTTGCTAAATTTTGGCCAATTCAGCCAGGTCGCTAAGACCCTAATATCCGATCGGGGAGGATCTTCATTATTTCCCGTGTATTGACCCATTTGCATGCCAGAACACCCCTCGGAATGAAGAGGGCTGGTTTGGGGGGTTTTCTGGCTCAATTTGGTAAATTCCATTTTTGCTCGGCCAGGTCGCGAAAGAGCCTAATATCCGGTCGGTGTGGTTAGGGGTAGGGTAGGGTTAGGGCTGGGGTTGGGGTTTGGGGTTGGGGTTTGGGGTTGGGGTTAGGGTTAATATCCGCTCGGGGTGGATCTTCGTTATTTCCCGTATATTGACCCATTTGCATGCCAGAACACCCCTCGGAACGAAGAGGGCTGGTTTGGGGGGTTTACGGGCTCAATTTGGTAAATTCCTTTTTTGCTCGGCCAGGTCGCGAAAGAGTCTAATATCCGGTCGGGGTGGGTTAGGGGTGGGGTTAGGTGTGGGGTTTGGGGTTGGGGTTTGGGGTTGGGGTTGGGGTTAGGGTTAGGGTTAGGGTAAGGGTTAGGGTTAGGGTTAATATCCGCTCGGGGTGGATCTTCGTTATTTCCCTTATATTGACCCATTTGCATGCTAAAACACCCCTGGGAGCGAAGAGGGCTGGTTTTGGGGGTTTTCGGGCTCAATATGGTAAATTCTTATTTTACTCAATTTTGGCCAATTCGGCCAAAAGCCTAATATCCGCTCGGGGTGGATCTTCTTTATTTCCCTTATATTGACCTATTTGGATGCTACAACACCCTTCGGAGCGAAGAGGGCTGGTTTGGGGGGTTTATGGCTCATTTTGGTAAATTCCTATTTTGCTCGGCCAGGTCGCGAAAGAGTCTAATATCCGGTTGGGGTGGGTAAGGGGTGGGGTTGGGGTTAGGGTTAGGGTTAATATCCGCTCGGGGTGAATCTTCGTTATTTCCCTTATATTGACCCATTTGCATGCTAGAACACCCCCTGGGAGCGAAGAGGGTTCGTTTTGGGGGTTTTCGGGCTCAATATGGTAAATTCTTATTTTACTCAATTTTGGCCAATTCGGCCAAAAGCCTAATATCCGCTCGGGGTGGATCTTCTTTTTTTCCCGTATATTGACCCATTTAGATGCTAGAACACCCTTCGGAGCGAAGAGGGCTGGTTTGGGGGGTTTTATGGCTCATTTTGGTAAATTCCTATTTTGCTAAATTTTGGCCAATTCAGCCAGGTCGCTAAGACCCTAATATCCGATCGGGGAGGATCTTCATTATTTCCCGTGTATTGACCCATTTGCATGCCAGAATACCCCTCGGAACGAAGAGGGCTGGTTTGGGGGGTTTACGGGCTCAATTTGGTAAATTCCATTTTTGCTCGGCCAGGTCGCGAAAGAGCCTAATATCCGGTCGGGGTGGTTAGGGGTAGGGTAGGGTTAGGGCTGGGGTTGGGGTTTGGGGTTGAGGTTAGGGTTAATATCCGCTCGGTGTGGATCTTCGTTATTTCCCGTATATTGACCCATTTGCATGCTAGAACACCCCTCGGAACGAAGAGGGATGGTTTTGGGGGTTTTATGGCTCATTTTGGTAAATTCCTATTTTGCTCGGCCAGGTCGCGAAAGAGTCTAATATCCGGTCGGGGTGGGTTAGGGGTGAGGTTAGGGGTGTGGTTTGGGGTTCGGGTTGGGGTTTGGGGTTGGGGTTGGGGTTAGGGTTAGGGTTAGGGTTAGGGTTAGGGTTAGGGTTAGGGTTAGGGTTAATATCCGCTCGGGGTGGATCTTCGTTATTTCCCTTATATTGACCCATTTGCATGCTAGAACACCACTGGGAGCGAAGAGGGTTCGTTTTGGGGGTTTTCGGGCTCAATATGGTAAATTCTTATTTTACTCAATTTTGGCCAATTCGGCCAAAAGCCTAATATCCGCTCGGGGTGGATCTTCTTTATTTCCCGTATATTCACCCGTTTGGATGCTAGAACACCCCTCGGAACGAAGAGGGCTGGTTTGGGGGGTTTTGGGGCTCAATTTGGTAAATTCCTTTTTTGCTCAATTTCGGCCAATTCGGCCAGGTCGTGAAGAGCCTAATATCCGCTCGGGGAGGATCTTCATTATTTCCCGTGTATGGTCATAAACCATTTGCATGCCAGAACACCCCTGGGAGCGAACAGGGTTCGTTTTGGGGGTTTTCGGGCTCAATATGGTAAATTCTTATTTTACTCAATTTTGGCCAATTCGGCCAAAAGCCTTATATCCGCTCGGGGTGGATCTTCTTTTTTTCCCGTATATTGACCCATTTGCATGCCAGAACACCCCTCGGAATGAAGAGGGCTGGTTTGGGGGGTTTTCGGGCTCAATTTGGTAAATTCCATTTTTGCTCGGCCAGGTCGCGAAAGAGCCTAATATCCGGTCGGGGTGGGTTAGGGGTGAGGTTAGGGGTGTGGTTTGGGGTTGGGGTTGGGGTTGGGGTTTGGGGTTGGGGTTGGGGTTAGGGTTAGGGTTAGGGTAAGGGTTAGGGTTAGGGTTAGGGTTAATATCCGCTCGGGATGGATCTTCGTTATTTCCCTTATATTGACCCATTTGCATGCTAGAACACCCCTGGGAGCGAAGAGGGTTCGTTTTGGGGGTTTTCGGGCTCATTATGGTAAATTCTTATTTTACTCAATTTTGGCCAATTCGGCCAAAAGCCTAATATCCGCTAAGGGTGGATCTTCTTTATTTCCCGTATATTCACCCATTTGGATGCTAGAACACCCCTCGGAACGAAGAGGGATGGTTTGGGGGGTTTTCGGGCTCAATTTGGTAAATTCCTATTTTGCTCAATTTTGGCCAATCCGGCCAGGTCGCTAAGAGCCTAATATCCGCTCGGGGAGGATCTTCATTATTTCCCGTGTATTGACCCATTTGCATGCCAGAACACCCCTCGGAACGAAGGGGGCTGGTTTGGGGGGTTTACGGGCTCAATTTGGTAAATTCCATTTTTGCTCGGCCAGGTCGCGAAAGAGCCTAATATCCGGTCGGGTTTGTTAGGGGAAGGGTAGGGTTAGGGCTGGGGTTGGGGTTTGGGGTTGGGGTTAGGGTTAATATCCGCTCGGGGTCGATCTTCGTTATTTCCCGTATATTGACCCATTTGCATGCTAGAACACCCCTCGGAACGAAGAGGGATGGTTTTGGGGGTTTTATGGCTCATTTTGGTAAATTCCTATTTTGCTCGGCCAGGTCGCGAAAGAGTCTAATATCCGGTCGGGGTGGGTTAGGGGTGAGGTTAGGGGTGTGGTTTGGGGTTGGGGTTGGGGTTTGGGGTTGGGGTTGGGTTTAAGGTTAGGGTTAGGGTAAGGGTTAGGGTTAGGGTTAGGGTTAATATCCACTCGGAGTGGATCTTCGTTATTTCCCTTATATTGACCCATTTGCATGCTAGAACACCACTGGGAGCGAATAGGGTTCGTTTTGGGGGTTTTCGGGCTCAATATGGTAAATTCTTATTTTACTCAATTTTGGCCAATTCGGCCAAAAGCCTAATATCCGCTCGGGGTGGATCTTCTTTATTTCCCGTATATTCACCCATTTGGATACTAGAACACCCCTCGGAACGAAGAGGGCTGGTTTGGGGGGGTTTTGGGCTCAATTTGGTAAATTCCTTTTTTCCTCAATTTCGGCCAATTCGGCCAGGTCGTGAAGAGCCTAATATCCGCTGGGGGAGGATCTTCATTATTTCCAGTGTATTGACCCATTTGCATGCCAGAACACCCCTGGGAGCGAACAGGGTTCGTTTTGGGGGTTTTCGGGCTCAATATGGTAAATTCTTATTTTACTCAATTTTGGCCAATTCGGCCAAAAGCCTAATATCCGCTCGGGGTGGATCTTCTTTATTTCCCGTATATTGACCCATTTGGATGCTAGAACACCCTTCGGAGCGAAGAGGGCTGGTTTGGGGGGTTTTATGGCTCATTTTGGTAAATTCCTATTTTGCTCGGCCAGGTCGCGAAAGAGTCTAATATCCGATCGGGGTGGGTTAGGGGTGAGGTTAGGGGTGGGGTTGGGGTTGGGGTTGGGGTTTTGGGTTGGGGTTGGGGTTAGGGTTAGGGTAAAGGGTTAGGGTAAGGGTTAGGATTAATATCCGCTCGGGGTGGATCTTCGTTATTTCCCTTATATTGACCCATTTGCATGCTTAGAACACCCCTGGGAGCGAAGAGGGTTCGTTTTGGGGGTTTTCGGGCTCAAATTGGTAAATTCTTATTTTACTCAATTTTGGCCAATTCGGCCAAAAGCCTAATATCCGCTCGGGGTGAATCTTCGTTATTTCCCTTATATTGACCCATTTGCATGCTAGAACACCCCTGGGAGCGAAGAGGGCTGGTTTGGGGGGTTTTCGGGCTCAATTTGGTAAATTCCATTTTTGCTCGGCCAGGTCGCGAAAGAGCCTAATATCCGGTCGGGGTGGTTAGGGTTAGGGTAGGGTTAGGGCTGGGGTTGGGGTTTGGGGTTGGGGATAGGGTTAATATCCGCTCGGAGTGGATCTTCGTTATTTCCCGTATATTGACCCATTTGCATGCTAGAACACCCCTCGGAACGAAGAGGGATGGTTTGGGGGGTTTACGGGCTCAATTTGGTAAATTCCTTTTTTGCTCGGCCAGGTCGCGAAAGAGTCTAATATCCGGTTGGGGTGGGTTAGGGGTGGGGTTAGGGGTGGGTTTGGGGTTAGGGTTAGGGTTAATATCCGCCCGGGGTGAATATTCGTTTATTCCCTTATATTGACCCATTTGCATGCTAGAACACCCCTGGGAGCGAAGACGGTTCGTTTTGGGGGTTTTCGGGCTCAATATGGTAAATTCTTATTTTACTCAATTTTGGCCAATTCGGCCAAAAGCCTAATATCCGCTCGGGGTGGATCTTCTTTATTTCCCGTATATTGACCCATTTGGATGCTAGAACACCCTTCTGAGCGAAGAGGGCTGGTTTGGGGGGTTTTATGGCTCATTTTGGTAAATTCCTATTTTGCTCGGCCAGGTCGCGAAAGAGTCTAATATCCGATCGGGGTGGGTTAGGGGTGAGGTTAGGGGTGGGGTTGGGGTTGGGGTTTTGGGTTGGGGTTGGGGTTAGGGTTAGGGTTAGGGTAAAGGGTTAGGGTAAGGGTTAGGATTAACATCCGCTCGGGGTGGATCTTCGTTATTTCCCTTATATTGACCCATTTGCATGCCAGAACACCCCTCGGAATGAAGAGGGCTGGTTTGGGGGGTTTTCGGGCTCAATTTGGTAAATTCCATTTTTGCTCGGCCAGGTCGCGAAAGAGCCTAATATCCGGTCGGGGTGGTTAGGGGTAGGGTAGGGTTAGGGCTGGGGTTGGGGTTTGGGGTTGGGGTTAGGGTTAATATCCGCTCGGGGTGGATCTTCTTTATTTCCCGTATATTGACCCATTTGGATGCTAGAACACCCTTCGGAGCGAAGAGGGCTGGTTTGGGGGGTTTTATGGCTCATTTTGGTAAATTCCTATTTTGCTCGGCCAGGTCGCGAAAGAGTCTAATATCCGGTCGGGGTGGGTTAGGGGTGAGGTTAGGGGTGTGGTTTGGGGTTGGGGTTGGGGTTGGGGTTTGGGGTTGGGGTTGGGGTTAGGGTTAGGGTTAGGGTAAGGGTTAGGGTTAGGGTTAGGGTTAATATCCGCTCGGGATGGATCTTCGTTATTTCCCTTATATTGACCCATTTGCATGCTAGAACACCCCTGGGAGCGAAGAGGGTTCGTTTTTGGGGTTTTCGGGCTCATTATGGTAAATTCTTATTTTACTCAATTTTGGCCAATTCGGCCAAAAGCCTAATATCCGCTAGGGGTGGATCTTCTTTATTTCCCGTATATTCACCCATTTGGATGCTAGAACACCCCTGGGAGCGAAGAGGGTTCGTTTTTGGGGTTTTCGGGCTCAATATGGCAAATTCTAATTTTACTCAATTTTGGCAAATTCGGCCAAAAGCCTAATATCCGCTCGGGGTGGATCTTCTTTTTTTCCCGTATATTGACCCATTTAGATGCTAGAACACCCTTCGGAGCGAAGAGGGCTGGTTTGGAGGGTTTTATGGCTCATTTTGGTAAATTCCTATTTTGCTCGGCCAGTTCGCGAAAGAGTCTAATATCCGGTTGGGGTGGGTTAGGGGTGGGGTTGGGGTTAGGGTTAGGGTTAATATCCGCTCGGGGTGAATCTTCGCTTTTCCCTTATATTGACCCATTTGCATGCTAGAACACCCCTGGGAGCGAAGAGGGTTCGTTTTGGGGGTTTTCGGGCTCAATAAGGTAAATTCTTATTTTACTCAATTTTGGCCAATTCGGCCAAAAGCCTAATATCCGCTCGGGGTGGATCTTCTTTTTTTCCCGTATATTGACCCATTTAGATGCTAGAACACCCTTCGGAGCCAAGAGGGCTGGTTTGGGGGGTTTTATGGCTCATTTTGGTAAATTCCTATTTTGCTAAATTTTGGCCAATTCAGCAAGGTCGCTAAGACCCTAATATCCGATCGGGGAGGATCTTCATTATTTCCCGTGTATTGACCCATTTGCATGCCAGAACACCCCTGAGGGCGAACAGGATTCGTTTTGGGGGTTTTCGGGCACAATATGGTAAATTCTTATTTTACTCAATTTTGGCCAATTCGGCCAAAAGCCTAATATCCGCTCGGGGTGGATCTTCTTTATTTCCCGTATATTCACCCATTTGGATGCTAGAACACCCCTCGGAACGAAGAGGGCTGGTTTGGGGGGTTTTTGGGCTCAATTTGGTAAATTCCTTTTTTGCTCAATTTCGGCCAATTCGGCCAGGTCGTGAAGAGCCTTATATCCGCTCGGGGAGGATCTTCATTATTTCCCGTGTATTGACCCATTTGCATGCCAGAACACCCCTGAGGGCGAACAGGATTCGTTTTGGGGGTTTTCGGGCTCAATATGGTAAATTCTTATTTTACTCAATTTTGGCCAATTCGGCCAAAAGCCTAATATCCGCTCGGGGTGAATCTTCGTTATTTCCCGTATATTGACCCATTTGGATGCTAGAACACCCTTCGGAGCGAAGAGGGCTGGTTTGGGGGGTTTTCGGGCTCAATATGGTAAATTCTTATTTTACTCAATTTTGGCCAATTCGGCCAAAAGCCTAATATCCGCTCGGGGTGGATCTTCTTTATTTCCCGTATATTGACCCATTTGGATGCTAGAACATCCTTCGGAGCGAAGAGGGCTGGTTTGGGGGGTTTTATGGCTCATTTTGGTAAATTCCTATTTTGCTCGGCCAGGTCGCGAAAGAGTCTAATATCCGGTTGGGGTGGGTTAGGGGTGGGGTTGGGGTTAGGGTTAGGGTTAATATCCGCTCGGGGTGAATCTTCGTTATTTCCCTTATATTGACCCATTTGCATGCTAGAACACCCCTGGGAGCGAAGAGGGTTCGTTTTGGGGGTTTTCGGGCTCAATATGGTAAATTCTTATTTTACTCAATTTTGGCCAATTCGGCCAAAAGCCTAATATCCGCTCGGGTGGATCTTCTTTTTTTCCCGTATATTGACCCATTTAGATGCTAGAACACCCTTCGGAGCGAAGAGGGCTGGTTAGGGGGGTTTTATGGCTCATTTTGGTAAATTCCTAATTTGCTAAATTTTGGCCAATTCAGCCAGGTCGCTAAGACCCTAAGATCCGATCGGGGAGGATCTTCATTATTTCCCGTGTATTGACCCATTTGCATGCCAGAACACCCGTCGGAACGAAGAGGGCTGGTTTGGGGGGTTTACGGGCTCAATTTGGTAAATTCCATTTTTGCTCGGCCAGGTCGCGAAAGAGCCTAATATCCGGTCGGGGTGGTTAGGGGTAGGGTAGGGTTAGGGCTGGGGTTGGGGTGTGGGGTTGGGGTTAGGGTTAATATCCGCTCGGGGTGGATCTTCGTTATTTCCCGTATATTGACCCATTTGCATGCTAGAACACCCCTCGGAACGAAGAGGGATGGTTTTGGGGGTTTTATGGCTCATTTTGGTAAATTCCTATTTTGCTCGGCCAGGTCGCGAAAGAGTCTAATATCCGGTCGGGGTGGGTTAGGGGTGAGGTTAGGGGTGTGGTTTGAGGTTGGGGTTGGGGTTTGGGGTTGGGGTTGGGGTTAGGGTTAGGGTTAGGGTAAGGGTTAGGGTTAGGGTTAGGGTTAGGGTTAATATCCGCTCGGGGTGGATCTTCGTTATTTCCCTTATATTGACCCATTTGCATGCTAGAACACCACTGGGAGCGAATAGGGTTCGTTTTGGGGGGTTTTCGGGCTCAATATGGTAAATTCTTATTTTACTCAATTTTGGCCAATTCGGCCAAAAGCCTAATATCCGCTCGGGGTGGATCTTCTTTATTTCCCGTATATTGACCCATTTGCATGCCAGAACACCCCTCGGAATGAAGAGGGCTGGTTTGGGGGGTTTTCGGGCTCAATTTGGTAAATTCCATTTTTGCTCGGCCAGGTCGCGAAAGAACCTAATATCCGGTCGGGGTGGTTAGGGGTAGGGTAGGGTTAGGGCTGGGGTTGGGGTTTGGGGTTGGGGTTAGGGTTAATATCCGCTCGGGGTGGATCTTCTTTATTTCCCGTATATTGACCCATTTGGATGCTAGAACACCCTTCGGAGCGAAGAGGGCTGGTTTGGGGGGTTTTCGGGCTCAATATGGTAAATTCCATTTTTGCTCGGCCAGGTCGCGAAAGAACCTAATATCCGGTCGGGGTGGTTAGGGGTAGGGTAGGGTTAGGGCTGGGGTTGGGGTTTGGGGTTGGGGTTAGGGTTAATATCCGCTCGGGGTGGATCTTCTTTATTTCCCGTATATTGACCCATTTGGATGCTAGAACACCCTTCGGAGCGAAGAGGGCTGGTTTGGGGGGTTTTCGGGCTCAATATGGTAAATTCTTATTTAACTCAATTTTGGCCAATTCGGCCAAAAGCCTAATATCCGCTAGGGGTGGATCTTCTTTATTTTCCGTATATTCACCCATTTGGATGCTAGAACACCCCTCGGAACGAAGAGGGATGGTTTGGGGGGTTTTCGGGCTCAATTTGGTAAATTCCTATTTTGCTCAATTTTGGCCAATCCGGCCAGGTCGCTAAGAGCCTAATATCCGCTCGGGGAGGATCTTCATTATTTCCCGTGTATTGACCCATTTGCATGCCAGAACACCCCTCGGAACGAAGAGGGCTGGTTTGGGGGGTTTACGGGCTCAATTTGGTAAATTCCTTTTTTGCTCGGCCAGGTCGCGAAAGAGTCTAATATCCGGTCGGGGTGGGTTAGGGGTGAGGTTAGGAGTGTGGTTTGGGGTTGGGGTTGGGGTTTGGGGTTGGGGTTGGGGTTAGGGTTAGGGTTAGGGTAAGGGTTAGGGTTAGGGTTAGGGTTAATATCCGCTCGGGATGGATCTTCGTTATTTCCCTTATATTGACCCATTTGCATGCTAGAACACCCCTGGGAGCGAAGAGGGTTCGTTTTGGGGGTTTTCGGGCTCAATATGGTAAATTCTTATTTTACTCAATTTTGGCCAATTCGGCCAAAAGCCTAATATCCGCTCAGGGTGGATCTTCTTTATTTCCCGTATATTCACCCGTTTGGATGCTAGAACACCCCTGGGAGCGAAGAGGGTTTGTTTTGGGGGTTTTCGGGCTCAATATGGTAAATTCCTTTTTTGCTCAATTTCGGCCAATTCGGCCAGGTCGTGAAGAGCCTAATATCCGCTCGGGGAGGATCTTCATTATTTCCCGTGTATTGACCCATTTGCATGCCAGAACACCCCTGGGAGCGAACAGGGTTCGTTTTGGGGGTTTTCGGGCTCAATATGGTAAATTCTTATTTTACTCAATTTTGGCCAATTCGGCCAAAAGCCTAATATCCGCTCGGGGTGGATCTTCTTTATTTCCCGTATATTGACCCATTTGGATGCTAGAACACCCTTCGGAGCGAAGAGGGCTGGTTTGGGGGGTTTTATGGCTCATTTTGGTAAATTCCTATTTTGCTCGGCCAGGTCGCGAAAGAGTCTAATATCCGATCGGGGTGGGTTAGGGGTGAGGTTAGGGGTGGGGTTGGGGTTGGGGTTTTGGGTTGGGGTTGGGGTTAGGGTTAGGGTTAGGGTAAAGGGTTAGGGTAAGGGTTAGGATTAATATCCGCTCGGGGTGGATCTTCGTTATTTCCCTTATATTGACCCATTTGCATGCTAGAACACCCCTGGGAGCGAAGAGGGTTTGTTTTGGGGGTTTCCGGGCTCAATATGGTAAATTCTTATTTTACTCAATTTTGGCCAATTCGGCCAAAAGCCTAATATCCGCTCGGGGTGGATCTTCTTTTTTTCCCGTATATTGACCCATTTGCATGCCAGAACACCCCTCGGAATGAAGAGGGCTGGTTTGGGGGGTTTTCGGGCTCAATTTGGTAAATTCCATTTTTGCTCGGCCAGGTCGCGAAAGAACCTAATATCCGGTCGGGGTGGTTAGGGGTAGGGTAGGGTTAGGGCTGGGGTTGGGGTTTGGGGTTGGGGTTAGGGTTAATATCCGCTCGGGGTGGATCTTCTTTATTTCCCGTATATTGACCCATTTGGATGCTAGAACACCCTTCGGAGCGAAGAGGGCTGGTTTGGGGGGTTTTATGGCTCATTTTGGTAAATTCCTATTTTGCTCGGCCAGGTCGCGAAAGAGTCTAATATCCGGTCGGGGTGGGTTAGGGGTGAGGTTAGGGGTGTGGTTTGGGGTTGGGGTTGGGGTTGGGGTTTGGGGTTGGGGTTGGGGTTAGGGTTAGGGTTAGGGTAAGGGTTAGGGTTAGGGTTAGGGTTAATATCCGTTCGGGATGGATCTTTGTTATTTCCCTTATATTGACCCATTTGCATGCTAGAACACCCCTGGGAGCGAAGAGGGTTCGTTTTGGGGGTTTTCGGGCTCATTATGGTAAATTACTATTTTGCTCAATTTTGGCCAATCCGGCCAGGTCGCTAAGAGCCTAATATCCGCTCGGGGAGGATCTTCATTATTTCCCGTGTATTGACCCATTTGCATGCCAGAACACCCCTCGGAACGAAGAGGGCTGGTTTGGGGGGTTTACGGGCTCAATTTGGTAAATTCCTCTTTTGCTCGGCCAGGTCGCGAAAGAGTCTAATATCCGGTCGGGGTGGGTTAGGGGTGGGGTTAGGGGTGGGGTTTGGGGTTGGGGTTTGGGGTTGGGGTTGGGGTTAGGGTTAGGGTTAGGGGTGGGGTTGGGGTTAGGGTTAGGGTTAATATCCGCTCGGGGTGAATCTTCGTTATTTCCCTTATATTGACCCATTTGCATGCTAGAACACCCCTGGGAGCGAAGAGGGTTCGTTTTGGGGGTTTTCGGGCTCAATATGGTAAATTCTTATTTTACTCAATTTTGGCCAATTCGGCCAAAAGCCTAATATCCGCTCGGGGTGGATCTTCTTTTTTTCCCGTATATTGACCCATTTAGATGTAGAACACCCTTCGGAGCAAAGAGGGCTGGTTAGGGGGGTTTTATGGCTCATTTTGGTAAATTCCTATTTTGCTAAATTTTGGCCAATTCAGCCAGGTTGCTAAGACCCTAATATCCGATCGGGGAGGATCTTCATTATTTCCCGTGTATTGACCCATTTGCATGCCAGAACATCCCTCGGAACGAAGAGGGCTGGTTTGGGGGGTTTACGGGCTCAATTTGGTAAATTCCATTTTTGCTCGGCCAGGTCGCGAAAGAGCCTAATATCCGGTCGGTGTGGTTAGGGGTAGGGTAGGGTTAGGGCTGGGGTTGGGGTTTGGGGTTGGGGTTTGGGGTTGGGGTTAGGGTTAATATCCGCTCGGGGTGGATCTTCGTTATTTCCCGTATATTGACCCATTTGCATGCCAGAACACCCCTCGGAACGAAGAGGGCTGGTTTGGGGGGTTTACGGGCTCAATTTGGTAAATTCCTTTATTGCTCGGCCATGTCGCGAAAGAGTCTAATATCCGGTCGGGGTGGGTTAGGGGTGGGGTTAGGGGTGGGGTTTGGGGTTGGGGTTTGGGGTTGGGGTTGGGGTTAGGGTTAGGGTTAGGGTAAGGGTTAGGGTTAGGGTTAATATCCGCTCGGGGTGGATCTTCGTTATTTCCCTTATATTGACCCATTTGCATGCTAGAACACCCCTGGGAGCGAAGAGGGCTGGTTTGGGGGGTTTTCGGGCTCAATATGGTAAATTCTTATTTTACTCAATTTTGGCCAATTCGGCCAAAAGCCTAATATCCGCTCGGGGTGGATCTTCTTTATTTCCCGTATATTGACCTATTTGGATGCTACAACACCCTTCGGAGCGAATAGGGCTGGTTTGGGGGGTTTTATGGCTCATTTTGGTAAATTCCTATTTTGCTCGGCCAGGTCGCGAAAGAGTCTAATATCCGGTTGGGGTGGGTTAGGGGTGGGGTTGGGGTTAGGGTTAGGGTTAATATCCGCACGGGGTGAATCTTCGTTATTTCCCTTATATTGACCCATTTGCATGCTAGAACACCCCTGGGAGCGAAGAGGGTTCGTTTTGGGGGTTTTCGGGCTCAATATGGTAAATTCTTATTTTACTCAATTTTGGCCAATTCGGCCAAAAGCCTAATATCCGCTCGGGGTGGATCTTCTTTTTTTCCCGTATATTGACCCATTTAAATGCTAGAACACCCTTCGGAGCCAAGAGGGCTGGTTTGGGGGGTTTTATGGCTCATTTTGGTAAATTCCTATTTTGCTCGGCCAGGTCGCGAAAGAGTCTAATATCCGGTTGGGGTGGGTTAGGGGTGGGGTTGGGGTTAGGGTTAGGGTTAATATCCGCACGGGGTGAATCTTCGTTATTTCCCTTATATTGACCCATTTGCATGCTAGAACACCCCTGGGAGCGAAGAGGGTTCGTTTTGGGGGTTTTCGGGCTCAATATGGTAAATTCTTATTTTACTCAATTTTGGCCAATTCGGCCAAAAGCCTAATATCCGCTCGGGGTGGATCTTCTTTATTTCCCGTATATTGACCCATTTGGATGCAAGAACACCCTTCGGAGCGAAGAGGGCTGGTTTGGGGGGTTTTATGGCTCATTTTGGTAAATTCCTATTTTGCTCGGCCAGGTCGCGAAAGAGTCTAATATCCGATCGGGGTGGGTTAGGGGTGAGGTTAGGGGTGGGGTTGGGGTTGGGGTTGGGGTTTTGGGTTGGGGTTGGGGTTAGGGTTAGGGTTAGGGTAAAGGGTTAGGGTAAGGGTTAGGATTAATATCCGCTCGGGGTGGATCTTCGTTATTTCCCTTATATTGACCCATTTGCATGCTAGATTACCCCTGGGAGCGAAGAGGGTTCGTTTTGGGGGTTTTCGGGCTCAAAATGGTAAATTCTTATTTTACTCAATTTTGGCCAATTCGGCCAAAAGCCTAATATCCGCTCGGGATGAATCTTCGTTATTTCCCTTATATTGACCCATTTGCATGCTAGAATACCCCTGGGAGCGAAGAGGGTTTGTTTTGGGGGTTTTCGGGCTCAATATGGTAAATTCTTATTTTACTCAATTTTGGCCAATTCGGCCAAAAGCCTAATATCCGCTTGGGGTGGATCTTCTTTTTTTCCCGTATATTGACCCATTTGCATGCCAGAACACCCCTCGGAATGAAGAGGGCTGGTTTGGGGGGTTTTCGGGCTCAATTTGGTAAATTTCATTTTTGCTCGGCCAGGTCGCGAAAGAGCCTAATATCCGGTCGGGGTGGTTAGGGGTAGGGTAGGGTTAGGGCTGGGGTTGGGGTTGGGGTTTGGGGTTGGGGTTAGGGTTAATATCCGCTCGGGGTGGATCTTCTTTATTTCCCGTATATTGACCCATTTGCATGCTAGAACACCCTTCGGAGCGAAGAGGGCTGGTTTGGGGGGTTTTATGGCTCATTTTGGTAAATTCCTATTTTGCTCGGCCAGGTCGCGAAAGAGTCTAATATCCGATCGGGGTGGGTTAGGGGTGAGGTTAGGGGTGGGTTGGGGTTGGGGTTTTGGGTTGGGGTTGGGGTTAGGGTTAGGGTTAGGGTAAAGGGTTAGGGTAAGGGTTAGGAATAATATCCGCTCGGGGTGGATCTTCGTTATTTCCCGTATATTGACCCATTTGCATGCTAGAACACCCCTCGGAACGAAGAGGGATGGTTTTGGGGGTTTTATGGCTCATTTTGGTAAATTCCTATTTTGCTCGGCCAGGTCGCGAAAGAGTCTAATATCCGGTCGGGGTGGGTTAGGGGTGAGGTTAGGGGTGTGGTTTGGGGTTGGGGTTGGGGTTTGGGGTTGGGGTTGGGGTTAGGGTTAGGGTTAGGGTAAGGGTTAGGGTTAGGGTTAGGGTTAGGGTTAGGGTTAATATCCGCTCGGGATGGATCTTCGTTATTTCCCTTATATTGACCCATTTGCATGCTAGAACACCTCTGGGAGCGAAGAGGGTTCGTTTTGGGGGTTTTCGGGCTCATTATGGTAAATTCTTATTTTACTCAATTTTGGCCAATTCTGCCAAAAGCCTAATATCCGCTAGGGGTGGATCTTCTTTATTTCCCGTATATTCACCCATTTGGATGCTAGAACACCCCTCGGAACGAAGAGGGATGGTTTGGGGGGTTTTCGGGCTCAATTTGGTAAATTCCTATTTTGCTCAATTTTGGCCAATCCGGCCAGGTCGCTAAGAGCCTAATATCCGCTCGGGGAGGATCTTCATTATTTCCCGTGTATTGACCCATTTGCATGCCAGAACACCCCTCGGAACGAAGAGGGCTGGTTTGGGGGGTTTACGGGCTCAATTAGGTAAATTCCTTTTTTGCTCGGCCAGGTCGCGAAAGAGTCTAATATCCGGTCGGGGTGGGTTAGGGGTGGGGTTAGGGGTGGGGTTTGGGGTTGGGGTTTGGGGTTGGGGTTGGGGTTAGGGTTAGGGTTAGGGTAAGGGTTAGGGTAAGGGTTAGGATTAATATCTGCTCGGGGTGGATCTTCGTTATTTCCCTTATATTGACCCATTTGCATGCTAGAACACCCCTGGGAGCGAAGAGGGCTGGTTTGGGGGGTTTTCGGGCTCAATATGGTAAATTCTTATTTTACTCAATTTTGGCCAATTCGGCCAAAAGCCTAATATCCGCTCGGGGTGGATCTTCTTTATTTCCCGTATATTGACCCATTTGGATGCTAGAACACCCTTCGGAGCGAAGAGGGCTGGTTTGGGGGGTTTTATGGCTCATTTTGGTAAATTCCTATTTTGCTCGGCCAGGTCGCGAAAGAGTCTAATATCCGGTTGGGGTGGGTTAGGGGTGGGGTTAGGGGTGGGGTTTGGGGTTGGGGTTTGGGGTTGGGGTTGGGGTTAGGGTTAGGGTTAGGGTAAGGGTTAGGGTAAGGGTTAGGATTAATATCTGCTCGGGGTGGATCTTCGTTATTTCCCTTATATTGACCCATTTGCATGCTAGAACACCCCTGGGAGCGAAGAGGGCTGGTTTGGGGGGTTTTCGGGCTCAATATGGTAAATTCTTATTTTACTCAATTTTGGCCAATTCGGCCAAAAGCCTAATATCCGCTCGGGGTGGATCTTCTTTATTTCCCGTATATTGACCCATTTGGATGCTAGAACACCCTTCGGAGCGAAGAGGGCTGGTTTGGGGGGTTTTATGGCTCATTTTGGTAAATTCCTATTTTGCTCGGCCAGGTCGCGAAAGAGTCTAATATCCGGTTGGGGTGGGTTAGGGGTGGGGTTGGGGTTAGGGTTAGGGTTAATATCCGCTCGGGGTGAATCTTCGTTATTTCCCTTATATTGACCCATTTGCATGCTAGAACACCCCTGGGAGCGAAGAGGGTTCGTTTTGGGGGTTTTCGGGCTCAATATGGTAAATTCTTATTTTACTCAATTTTGGCCAATTCGGCCAAAAGCCTAATATCCGCTCGGGATGGATCTTCTTTTTTTCCCGTATATTGACCCATTTAGATGTAGAACACCCTTCGGAGCAAAGAGGGCTGGTTAGGGGGGTTTTATGGCTCATTTTGGTAAATTCCTATTTTGCTAAATTTTGGCCAATTCAGCCAGGTCGCTAAGACCCTAATATCCGATCGGGGAGGATCTTCATTATTTCCCGTGTATTGACCCATTTGCATGCCAGAACACCCCTCGGAACGAAGAGGGATGGTTTTGGGGGTTTTATGGCTCATTTTGGTAAATTCCTATTTTGCTCGGCCAGGTCGCGAAAGAGTCTAATATCCGGTCGGGGTGGGTTAGGGGTGAGGTTAGGGGTGTGGTTTGGGGTTGGGGTTGGGGTTTGGGGTTGGGGTTGGGTTTAGGGTTAGGGTTAGGGTAAGGGTTAGGGTTAGGGTTAGGGTTAATATCCGCTCGGGGTGGATCTTCGTTATTTCCCTTATATTTACCCATTTGCATGCTAGAACACCACTGGGAGCGAATAGGGTTCGTTTTGGGGGTTTTCGGGCTCAATATGGTAAATTCTTATTTTACTCAATTTTGGCCAATTCGGCCAAAAGCCTAATATCCGCTCGGGGTGGATCTTCTTTATTTCCCGTATATTCACCCATTTGGATGCTAGAACACCCCTCGGAACGAAGAGAGCTGGTTTGGGGGGTTTTTGGGCTCAATTTGGTAAATTCCTTTTTTGCTCAATTTCGGCCAATTCGGCCAGGTCGTGAAGAGCCTAATATCCGCTCGGGGAGGATCTTCATTATTTCCGGTGTATTGACCCATTTGCATGCCAGAACACCCCTGGGAGCGAACAGGGTTCGTTTTGGGGGTTTTCGGGCTCAATATGGTAAATTCTTATTTTACTCAATTTTGGCCAATTCGGCCAAAAGCCTAATATCCGCTCGGGGTGGATCTTCTTTATTTCCCGTATATTGACCCATTTGGATGCTAGAACACCCTTCGGAGCGAAGAGGGCTGGTTTGGGGGGTTTTATGGCTCATTTTGGTAAATTCCTATTTTGCTCGGCCAGGTCGCGAAAGAGTCTAATATCCGATCGGGGTGGGTTAGGGGTGAGGTTAGGGGTGGGGTTGGGGTTGGGGTTTTGGGTTGGGGTTGGGGTTAGGGTTAGGGTAAAGGGTTAGGGTAAGGGTTAGGATTAATATCCGCTCGGGGTGGATCTTCGTTATTTCCCTTATATTGAACCATTTGGATGCTAGAACACCCCTGGGAGCGAAGAGGGTTCGTTTTGGGGGTTTTCGGGCTCATTATGGTAAATTCTTATTTTACTCAATTTTGGCCAATTCGGCCAAAAGCCTAATATCCGCTAGGGGTGGATCTTCTTTATTTCCCGTATATTCACCCATTTGGATGCTAGAACACCCCTCGGAACGAAGAGGGATGGTTTGGGGGGTTTTCGGGTTTAATTTGGTAAATTCCTATTTTGCTCAATTTTGGCCAATCCGGCCAGGTCGCTAAGAGCCTAATATCCGCTCGGGGAGGATCTTCATTATTTCCCGTGTATTGACCCATTTGCATGCCAGAACACCCCTCGGAACGAAGAGGGCTGGTTTGGGGGGTTTACGGGCTCAATTTGGTAAATTCCTTTTTTGCTCGGCCAGGTCGCGAAAGAGTCTAATATCCGGTCGGGGTGGGTTAGGGGTGGGGTTTGGGGTTGGGGTTTGGGGTTGGGGTTGGGGTTAGGGTTAGGGTTAGGGTTAGGGTAAGGGTTAGGGTAAGGGTTAGGATTAATATCTGCTCGGGGTGGATCTTCGTTATTTCCCTTATATTGACCCATTTGCATGCTAGAACACCCCTGGGAGCGAAGAGGGCTGGTTTGGGGGGTTTTCGGGCTCAATATGGTAAATTCTTATTTTACTCAATTTTGGCCAATTCGGCCAAAAGCCTAATATCCGCTCGGGGTGGATCTTCTTTTTTTCCCGTATATTGACCCATTTAAATGCTAGAACACCCTTCGGAGCGAAGAGGGCTGGTTTGGGGGGTTTTATGGCTCATTTTGGTAAATTCCTATTTTGCTAAATTTTGGCCAATTCAGCCAGGTCGCTAAGACCCTAATATCCGATCGGGGAGGATCTTCATTATTTGCCGTGTATTGACCCATTTGCATGCCAGAACACCCCTCGGAACGAAGAGGGCTGGTTTCTGGGGTTTACGGGCTCAATTTGGTATATTCCATTTTTGCTCGGCCAGGTCGCGAAAGAGCCTAATATCCGGTCGGGGTGGTTAGGGGTAGGGTAGGGTTAGGGCTGGGGTTGGGGTTTGGGGTTGGGGTTAGGGTTAATATCCGCTCGGGGTGGATCTTCGTTATTTCCCGTATATTGACCAATTTGCATGCTAGAACACCCCTCGGAACGAAGAGGGATGGTTTGAGGGGTTTTCGGGCTCAATTTATTAAATTCCTATTTTGCTCAATTTTGGCCAATCCGGCCAGGTCGCTAAGAGCCTAATATCCGCTCGGGGAGGATCTTCATTATTTCCTGTGTATTGACCCATTTGCATGCCAGAACACCCCTCGGAACGAAGCGGATTCGTTTTGGGGGTTTTCGGGCTCAATATGATAAATTCTTATTTTACTCAATTTTGGCCAATTCGGCCAAAAGCCTAATATCCGCTCGGGGTGGATCTTCTTTATTACCCGTATATTGATCCATTTGGATGCTAGAACACCCTTCGGAGCAAAAAGGGCTGGTTTTGGGGGTTTTATGGCTCATTTTTGTAAATTCCTATTTTGCTCGGCCAGGTCGCGAAAGAGTCTAATATCCGGTCGGGGTGGGTTAGGGTTGAGGTTAGGGGTGGGGTTTGGGGTTGGGGTTTGGGGTTGGGGTTAGGGTTAGGGTTAGGGTAAGGGTTAGGGTTAGGGTTAATATCCGCTCGGGGTGGATCTTCGTTATTTCCCGTATATTGACCCATTTGCATGCTAGAACACCCCTCGGAACGAAGAGGGATGGTTTGAGGGGTTTTCGGGCTCAATTTATTAAATTCCTATTTTGCTCAATTTTGGCCAATCCGGCCAAGTCGCTAATAGCCTAATATCCGCTCGGGGAGGATCTTCATTATTTCCCGTGTATTGACCCATTTGCATGCCAGAACACCCCTCGGAACGAAGAGGGGTGGTTTGGGGGGTTTACGGGCTCAATTTGGTAAATTCCTTTTTTGCTCGGCCAGGTCGCGAAAGAGTCTAATATCCGGTTGGGGTGGGTTAGGGGTGGGGTTGGGGTTAGGGTTAGGGTTAATATCCGCTCGGGGTGAATCTTCGTTATTTCCCTTATATTGACCCATTTGCATGCTAGAACACCCCTGGGAGCGAAGAGGGTTCGTTTTGGGGGTTTTCGGGCTCAATATGGTAAATTCTTATTTTACTCAATTTTGGCCAATTCGGCCAAAAGCCTAATATCCGCTCGGGGTGGATCTTCTTTATTTCCCGTATATTGACCCATTTGGATGCTAGAACACCCTTCGGAGCGAAGAGGGCTGGTTTGGGGGGTTTTATGGCTCATTTTGGTAAATTCCTATTTTGCTCGGCCAGGTCGCGAAAGAGTCTAATATCCGGTTGGGGTGGGTTAGGGGTGGGGTTGGGGTTAGGGTTAGGGTTAATATCCGCTCGGGGTGAATCTTCGTTATTTCCCTTATATTGACCCATTTGCATGCTAGAACACCCCTGGGAGCGAAGAGGGTTCGTTTTGGGGGTTTTCGGGCTCAATATGGTAAATTCTTATTTTACTCAATTTTGGCCAATTCGGCCAAAAGCCTAATATCCGCTCGGGGTGGATCTTCTTTTTTTCCCGTATATTGACCCATTTAGATGTAGAACACCCTTCGGAGCAAAGAGGGCTGGTTAGGGGGGTTTTATGGCTCATTTTGGTAAATTCCTATTTTGCTAAATTTTGGCCAATTCAGCCAGGTTGCTAAGACCCTAATATCCGATCGGGGAGGATCTTCATTATTTCCCGTGTATTGACCCATTTGCATGCCAGAACATCCCTCGGAACGAAGAGGGCTGGTTTGGGGGGTTTACGGGCTCAATTTGGTAAATTCCATTTTTGCTCGGCCAGGTCGCGAAAGAGCCTAATATCCGGTCGGTGTGGTTAGGGGTAGGGTAGGGTTAGGGCTGGGGTTGGGGTTTGGGGTTGGGGTTTGGGGTTGGGGTTAGGGTTAATATCCGCTCGGGGTGGATCTTCGTTATTTCCTGTATATTGACCCATTTGCATGCCAGAACACCCCTCGGAACGAAGAGGGCTGGTTTGGGGGGTTTACGGGCTCAATTTGGTAAATTCCTTTATTGCTCGGCCATGTCGCGAAAGAGTCTAATATCCGGTCGGGGTGGGTTAGGGGTGGGGTTAGGGGTGGGGTTTGGGGTTGGGGTTTGGGGTTGGGGTTGGGGTTAGGGTTAGGGTTAGGGTAAGGGTTAGGGTTAGGGTTAATATCCGCTCGGGGTGGATCTTCGTTATTTCCCTTATATTGACCCATTTGCATGCTAGAACACCCCTGGGAGCGAAGAGGGCTGGTTTGGGGGGTTTTCGGGCTCAATATGGTAAATTCTTATTTTACTCAATTTTGGCCAATTCGGCCAAAAGCCTAATATCCGCTCGGGGTGGATCTTCTTTATTTCCCGTATATTGACCTATTTGGATGCTACAACACCCTTCGGAGCGAATAGGGCTGGTTTGGGGGGTTTTATGGCTCATTTTGGTAAATTCCTATTTTGCTCGGCCAGGTCGCGAAAGAGTCTAATATCCGGTTGGGGTGGGTTAGGGGTGGGGTTGGGGTTAGGGTTAGGGTTAATATCCGCACGGGGTGAATCTTCGTTATTTCCCTTATATTGACCCATTTGCATGCTAGAACACCCCTGGGAGCGAAGAGGGTTCGTTTTGGGGGTTTTCGGGCTCAATATGGTAAATTCTTATTTTACTCAATTTTGGCCAATTCGGCCAAAAGCCTAATATCCGCTCGGGGTGGATCTTCTTTTTTTCCCGTATATTGACCCATTTAAATGCTAGAACACCCTTCGGAGCCAAGAGGGCTGGTTTGGGGGGTTTTATGGCTCATTTTGGTAAATTCCTATTTTGCTCGGCCAGGTCGCGAAAGAGTCTAATATCCGGTTGGGGTGGGTTAGGGGTGGGGTTGGGGTTAGGGTTAGGGTTAATATCCGCACGGGGTGAATCTTCGTTATTTCCCTTATATTGACCCATTTGCATGCTAGAACACCCCTGGGAGCGAAGAGGGTTCGTTTTGGGGGTTTTCGGGCTCAATATGGTAAATTCTTATTTTACTCAATTTTGGCCAATTCGGCCAAAAGCCTAATATCCGCTCGGGGTGGATCTTCTTTATTTCCCGTATATTGACCCATTTGGATGCAAGAACACCCTTCGGAGCGAAGAGGGCTGGTTTGGGGGGTTTTATGGCTCATTTTGGTAAATTCCTATTTTGCTCGGCCAGGTCGCGAAAGAGTCTAATATCCGATCGGGGTGGGTTAGGGGTGAGGTTAGGGGTGGGGTTGGGGTTGGGGTTGGGGTTTTGGGTTGGGGTTGGGGTTAGGGTTAGGGTTAGGGTAAAGGGTTAGGGTAAGGGTTAGGATTAATATCCGCTCGGGGTGGATCTTCGTTATTTCCCTTATATTGACCCATTTGCATGCTAGATTACCCCTGGGAGCGAAGAGGGTTCGTTTTGGGGGTTTTCGGGCTCAAAATGGTAAATTCTTATTTTACTCAATTTTGGCCAATTCGGCCAAAAGCCTAATATCCGCTCGGGATGAATCTTCGTTATTTCCCTTATATTGACCCATTTGCATGCTAGAATACCCCTGGGAGCGAAGAGGGTTTGTTTTGGGGGTTTTCGGGCTCAATATGGTAAATTCTTATTTTACTCAATTTTGGCCAATTCGGCCAAAAGCCTAATATCCGCTTGGGGTGGATCTTCTTTTTTTCCCGTATATTGACCCATTTGCATGCCAGAACACCCCTCGGAATGAAGAGGGCTGGTTTGGGGGGTTTTCGGGCTCAATTTGGTAAATTTCATTTTTGCTCGGCCAGGTCGCGAAAGAGCCTAATATCCGGTCGGGGTGGTTAGGGGTAGGGTAGGGTTAGGGCTGGGGTTGGGGTTGGGGTTTGGGGTTGGGGTTAGGGTTAATATCCGCTCGGGGTGGATCTTCGTTATTTCCCTTATATTGACCCATTTGCATGCTAGAACACCACTGGGAGCGAATAGGGTTCGTTTTGGGGGTTTTCGGGCTCAATATGGTAAATTCTTATTTTACTCAATTTTGGCCAATTCGGCCAAAAGCCTAATATCCGCTCGGGGTGGATCTTCTTTATTTCCCGTATATTCACCCATTTGGATACTAGAACACCCCTCGGAACGAAGAGGGCTGGTTTGGGGGGGTTTTGGGCTCAATTTGGTAAATTCCTTTTTTCCTCAATTTCGGCCAATTCGGCCAGGTCGTGAAGAGCCTAATATCCGCTGGGGGAGGATCTTCATTATTTCCAGTGTATTGACCCATTTGCATGCCAGAACACCCCTGGGAGCGAACAGGGTTCGTTTTGGGGGTTTTCGGGCTCAATATGGTAAATTCTTATTTTACTCAATTTTGGCCAATTCGGCCAAAAGCCTAATATCCGCTCGGGGTGGATCTTCTTTATTTCCCGTATATTGACCCATTTGGATGCTAGAACACCCTTCGGAGCGAAGAGGGCTGGTTTGGGGGGTTTTATGGCTCATTTTGGTAAATTCCTATTTTGCTCGGCCAGGTCGCGAAAGAGTCTAATATCCGATCGGGGTGGGTTAGGGGTGAGGTTAGGGGTGGGGTTGGGGTTGGGGTTGGGGTTTTGGGTTGGGGTTGGGGTTAGGGTTAGGGTAAAGGGTTAGGGTAAGGGTTAGGATTAATATCCGCTCGGGGTGGATCTTCGTTATTTCCCTTATATTGACCCATTTGCATGCTTAGAACACCCCTGGGAGCGAAGAGGGTTCGTTTTGGGGGTTTTCGGGCTCAAATTGGTAAATTCTTATTTTACTCAATTTTGGCCAATTCGGCCAAAAGCCTAATATCCGCTCGGGGTGAATCTTCGTTATTTCCCTTATATTGACCCATTTGCATGCTAGAACACCCCTGGGAGCGAAGAGGGCTGGTTTGGGGGGTTTTCGGGCTCAATTTGGTAAATTCCATTTTTGCTCGGCCAGGTCGCGAAAGAGCCTAATATCCGGTCGGGGTGGTTAGGGTTAGGGTAGGGTTAGGGCTGGGGTTGGGGTTTGGGGTTGGGGATAGGGTTAATATCCGCTCGGAGTGGATCTTCGTTATTTCCCGTATATTGACCCATTTGCATGCTAGAACACCCCTCGGAACGAAGAGGGATGGTTTGGGGGGTTTACGGGCTCAATTTGGTAAATTCCTTTTTTGCTCGGCCAGGTCGCGAAAGAGTCTAATATCCGGTTGGGGTGGGTTAGGGGTGGGGTTAGGGGTGGGTTTGGGGTTAGGGTTAGGGTTAATATCCGCCCGGGGTGAATATTCGTTTATTCCCTTATATTGACCCATTTGCATGCTAGAACACCCCTGGGAGCGAAGACGGTTCGTTTTGGGGGTTTTCGGGCTCAATATGGTAAATTCTTATTTTACTCAATTTTGGCCAATTCGGCCAAAAGCCTAATATCCGCTCGGGGTGGATCTTCTTTATTTCCCGTATATTGACCCATTTGGATGCTAGAACACCCTTCTGAGCGAAGAGGGCTGGTTTGGGGGGTTTTATGGCTCATTTTGGTAAATTCCTATTTTGCTCGGCCAGGTCGCGAAAGAGTCTAATATCCGATCGGGGTGGGTTAGGGGTGAGGTTAGGGGTGGGGTTGGGGTTGGGGTTTTGGGTTGGGGTTGGGGTTAGGGTTAGGGTTAGGGTAAAGGGTTAGGGTAAGGGTTAGGATTAACATCCGCTCGGGGTGGATCTTCGTTATTTCCCTTATATTGACCCATTTGCATGCCAGAACACCCCTCGGAATGAAGAGGGCTGGTTTGGGGGGTTTTCGGGCTCAATTTGGTAAATTCCATTTTTGCTCGGCCAGGTCGCGAAAGAGCCTAATATCCGGTCGGGGTGGTTAGGGGTAGGGTAGGGTTAGGGCTGGGGTTGGGGTTTGGGGTTGGGGTTAGGGTTAATATCCGCTCGGGGTGGATCTTCTTTATTTCCCGTATATTGACCCATTTGGATGCTAGAACACCCTTCGGAGCGAAGAGGGCTGGTTTGGGGGGTTTTATGGCTCATTTTGGTAAATTCCTATTTTGCTCGGCCAGGTCGCGAAAGAGTCTAATATCCGGTCGGGGTGGGTTAGGGGTGAGGTTAGGGGTGTGGTTTGGGGTTGGGGTTGGGGTTGGGGTTTGGGGTTGGGGTTGGGGTTAGGGTTAGGGTTAGGGTAAGGGTTAGGGTTAGGGTTAGGGTTAATATCCGCTCGGGATGGATCTTCGTTATTTCCCTTATATTGACCCATTTGCATGCTAGAACACCCCTGGGAGCGAAGAGGGTTCGTTTTTGGGGTTTTCGGGCTCATTATGGTAAATTCTTATTTTACTCAATTTTGGCCAATTCGGCCAAAAGCCTAATATCCGCTAGGGGTGGATCTTCTTTATTTCCCGTATATTCACCCATTTGGATGCTAGAACACCCCTGGGAGCGAAGAGGGTTCGTTTTTGGGGTTTTCGGGCTCAATATGGCAAATTCTAATTTTACTCAATTTTGGCAAATTCGGCCAAAAGCCTAATATCCGCTCGGGGTGGATCTTCTTTTTTTCCCGTATATTGACCCATTTAGATGCTAGAACACCCTTCGGAGCGAAGAGGGCTGGTTTGGGGGGTTTTATGGCTCATTTTGGTAAATTCCTATTTTGCTCGGCCAGTTCGCGAAAGAGTCTAATATCCGGTTGGGGTGGGTTAGGGGTGGGGTTGGGGTTAGGGTTAGGGTTAATATCCGCTCGGGGTGAATCTTCGCTTTTCCCTTATATTGACCCATTTGCATGCTAGAACACCCCTGGGAGCGAAGAGGGTTCGTTTTGGGGGTTTTCGGGCTCAATAAGGTAAATTCTTATTTTACTCAATTTTGGCCAATTCGGCCAAAAGCCTAATATCCGCTCGGGGTGGATCTTCTTTTTTTCCCGTATATTGACCCATTTAGATGCTAGAACACCCTTCGGAGCCAAGAGGGCTGGTTTGGGGGGTTTTATGGCTCATTTTGGTAAATTCCTATTTTGCTAAATTTTGGCCAATTCAGCAAGGTCGCTAAGACCCTAATATCCGATCGGGGAGGATCTTCATTATTTCCCGTGTATTGACCCATTTGCATGCCAGAACACCCCTGAGGGCGAACAGGATTCGTTTTGGGGGTTTTCGGGCACAATATGGTAAATTCTTATTTTACTCAATTTTGGCCAATTCGGCCAAAAGCCTAATATCCGCTCGGGGTGGATCTTCTTTATTTCCCGTATATTCACCCATTTGGATGCTAGAACACCCCTCGGAACGAAGAGGGCTGGTTTGGGGGGTTTTTGGGCTCAATTTGGTAAATTCCTTTTTTGCTCAATTTCGGCCAATTCGGCCAGGTCGTGAAGAGCCTTATATCCGCTCGGGGAGGATCTTCATTATTTCCCGTGTATTGACCCATTTGCATGCCAGAACACCCCTGAGGGCGAACAGGATTCGTTTTGGGGGTTTTCGGGCTCAATATGGTAAATTCTTATTTTACTCAATTTTGGCCAATTCGGCCAAAAGCCTAATATCCGCTCGGGGTGAATCTTCGTTATTTCCCGTATATTGACCCATTTGGATGCTAGAACACCCTTCGGAGCGAAGAGGGCTGGTTTGGGGGGTTTTCGGGCTCAATATGGTAAATTCTTATTTTACTCAATTTTGGCCAATTCGGCCAAAAGCCTAATATCCGCTCGGGGTGGATCTTCTTTATTTCCCGTATATTGACCCATTTGGATGCTAGAACATCCTTCGGAGCGAAGAGGGCTGGTTTGGGGGGTTTTATGGCTCATTTTGGTAAATTCCTATTTTGCTCGGCCAGGTCGCGAAAGAGTCTAATATCCGGTTGGGGTGGGTTAGGGGTGGGGTTGGGGTTAGGGTTAGGGTTAATATCCGCTCGGGGTGAATCTTCGTTATTTCCCTTATATTGACCCATTTGCATGCTAGAACACCCCTGGGAGCGAAGAGGGTTCGTTTTGGGGGTTTTCGGGCTCAATATGGTAAATTCTTATTTTACTCAATTTTGGCCAATTCGGCCAAAAGCCTAATATCCGCTCGGGTGGATCTTCTTTTTTTCCCGTATATTGACCCATTTAGATGCTAGAACACCCTTCGGAGCGAAGAGGGCTGGTTAGGGGGGTTTTATGGCTCATTTTGGTAAATTCCTAATTTGCTAAATTTTGGCCAATTCAGCCAGGTCGCTAAGACCCTAAGATCCGATCGGGGAGGATCTTCATTATTTCCCGTGTATTGACCCATTTGCATGCCAGAACACCCGTCGGAACGAAGAGGGCTGGTTTGGGGGGTTTACGGGCTCAATTTGGTAAATTCCATTTTTGCTCGGCCAGGTCGCGAAAGAGCCTAATATCCGGTCGGGGTGGTTAGGGGTAGGGTAGGGTTAGGGCTGGGGTTGGGGTGTGGGGTTGGGGTTAGGGTTAATATCCGCTCGGGGTGGATCTTCGTTATTTCCCGTATATTGACCCATTTGCATGCTAGAACACCCCTCGGAACGAAGAGGGATGGTTTTGGGGGTTTTATGGCTCATTTTGGTAAATTCCTATTTTGCTCGGCCAGGTCGCGAAAGAGTCTAATATCCGGTCGGGGTGGGTTAGGGGTGAGGTTAGGGGTGTGGTTTGAGGTTGGGGTTGGGGTTTGGGGTTGGGGTTGGGGTTAGGGTTAGGGTTAGGGTAAGGGTTAGGGTTAGGGTTAGGGTTAGGGTTAATATCCGCTCGGGGTGGATCTTCGTTATTTCCCTTATATTGACCCATTTGCATGCTAGAACACCACTGGGAGCGAATAGGGTTCGTTTTGGGGGGTTTTCGGGCTCAATATGGTAAATTCTTATTTTACTCAATTTTGGCCAATTCGGCCAAAAGCCTAATATCCGCTCGGGGTGGATCTTCTTTATTTCCCGTATATTGACCCATTTGCATGCCAGAACACCCCTCGGAATGAAGAGGGCTGGTTTGGGGGGTTTTCGGGCTCAATTTGGTAAATTCCATTTTTGCTCGGCCAGGTCGCGAAAGAACCTAATATCCGGTCGGGGTGGTTAGGGGTAGGGTAGGGTTAGGGCTGGGGTTGGGGTTTGGGGTTGGGGTTAGGGTTAATATCCGCTCGGGGTGGATCTTCTTTATTTCCCGTATATTGACCCATTTGGATGCTAGAACACCCTTCGGAGCGAAGAGGGCTGGTTTGGGGGGTTTTCGGGCTCAATATGGTAAATTCCATTTTTGCTCGGCCAGGTCGCGAAAGAACCTAATATCCGGTCGGGGTGGTTAGGGGTAGGGTAGGGTTAGGGCTGGGGTTGGGGTTTGGGGTTGGGGTTAGGGTTAATATCCGCTCGGGGTGGATCTTCTTTATTTCCCGTATATTGACCCATTTGGATGCTAGAACACCCTTCGGAGCGAAGAGGGCTGGTTTGGGGGGTTTTCGGGCTCAATATGGTAAATTCTTATTTAACTCAATTTTGGCCAATTCGGCCAAAAGCCTAATATCCGCTAGGGGTGGATCTTCTTTATTTTCCGTATATTCACCCATTTGGATGCTAGAACACCCCTCGGAACGAAGAGGGATGGTTTGGGGGGTTTTCGGGCTCAATTTGGTAAATTCCTATTTTGCTCAATTTTGGCCAATCCGGCCAGGTCGCTAAGAGCCTAATATCCGCTCGGGGAGGATCTTCATTATTTCCCGTGTATTGACCCATTTGCATGCCAGAACACCCCTCGGAACGAAGAGGGCTGGTTTGGGGGGTTTACGGGCTCAATTTGGTAAATTCCTTTTTTGCTCGGCCAGGTCGCGAAAGAGTCTAATATCCGGTCGGGGTGGGTTAGGGGTGAGGTTAGGAGTGTGGTTTGGGGTTGGGGTTGGGGTTTGGGGTTGGGGTTGGGGTTAGGGTTAGGGTTAGGGTAAGGGTTAGGGTTAGGGTTAGGGTTAATATCCGCTCGGGATGGATCTTCGTTATTTCCCTTATATTGACCCATTTGCATGCTAGAACACCCCTGGGAGCGAAGAGGGTTCGTTTTGGGGGTTTTCGGGCTCAATATGGTAAATTCTTATTTTACTCAATTTTGGCCAATTCGGCCAAAAGCCTAATATCCGCTCGGGGTGGATCTTCTTTATTTCCCGTATATTCACCCGTTTGGATGCTAGAACACCCCTGGGAGCGAAGAGGGTTTGTTTTGGGGGTTTTCGGGCTCAATATGGTAAATTCCTTTTTTGCTCAATTTCGGCCAATTCGGCCAGGTCGTGAAGAGCCTAATATCCGCTCGGGGAGGATCTTCATTATTTCCCGTGTATTGACCCATTTGCATGCCAGAACACCCCTGGGAGCGAACAGGGTTCGTTTTGGGGGTTTTCGGGCTCAATATGGTAAATTCTTATTTTACTCAATTTTGGCCAATTCGGCCAAAAGCCTAATATCCGCTCGGGGTGGATCTTCTTTATTTCCCGTATATTGACCCATTTGGATGCTAGAACACCCTTCGGAGCGAAGAGGGCTGGTTTGGGGGGTTTTATGGCTCATTTTGGTAAATTCCTATTTTGCTCGGCCAGGTCGCGAAAGAGTCTAATATCCGATCGGGGTGGGTTAGGGGTGAGGTTAGGGGTGGGGTTGGGGTTGGGGTTTTGGGTTGGGGTTGGGGTTAGGGTTAGGGTTAGGGTAAAGGGTTAGGGTAAGGGTTAGGATTAATATCCGCTCGGGGTGGATCTTCGTTATTTCCCTTATATTGACCCATTTGCATGCTAGAACACCCCTGGGAGCGAAGAGGGTTTGTTTTGGGGGTTTCCGGGCTCAATATGGTAAATTCTTATTTTACTCAATTTTGGCCAATTCGGCCAAAAGCCTAATATCCGCTCGGGGTGGATCTTCTTTTTTTCCCGTATATTGACCCATTTGCATGCCAGAACACCCCTCGGAATGAAGAGGGCTGGTTTGGGGGGTTTTCGGGCTCAATTTGGTAAATTCCATTTTTGCTCGGCCAGGTCGCGAAAGAACCTAATATCCGGTCGGGGTGGTTAGGGGTAGGGTAGGGTTAGGGCTGGGGTTGGGGTTTGGGGTTGGGGTTAGGGTTAATATCCGCTCGGGGTGGATCTTCTTTATTTCCCGTATATTGACCCATTTGGATGCTAGAACACCCTTCGGAGCGAAGAGGGCTGGTTTGGGGGGTTTTATGGCTCATTTTGGTAAATTCCTATTTTGCTCGGCCAGGTCGCGAAAGAGTCTAATATCCGGTCGGGGTGGGTTAGGGGTGAGGTTAGGGGTGTGGTTTGGGGTTGGGGTTGGGGTTGGGGTTTGGGGTTGGGGTTGGGGTTAGGGTTAGGGTTAGGGTAAGGGTTAGGGTTAGGGTTAGGGTTAATATCCGTTCGGGATGGATCTTTGTTATTTCCCTTATATTGACCCATTTGCATGCTAGAACACCCCTGGGAGCGAAGAGGGTTCGTTTTGGGGGTTTTCGGGCTCATTATGGTAAATTCCTATTTTGCTCAATTTTGGCCAATCCGGCCAGGTCGCTAAGAGCCTAATATCCGCTCGGGGAGGATCTTCATTATTTCCCGTGTATTGACCCATTTGCATGCCAGAACACCCCTCGGAACGAAGAGGGCTGGTTTGGGGGGTTTACGGGCTCAATTTGGTAAATTCCTCTTTTGCTCGGCCAGGTCGCGAAAGAGTCTAATATCCGGTCGGGGTGGGTTAGGGGTGGGGTTAGGGGTGGGGTTTGGGGTTGGGGTTTGGGGTTGGGGTTGGGGTTAGGGTTAGGGTTAGGGTAAGGGTTAGGGTAAGGGTTAGGATTAATATCTGCTCGGGGTGGATCTTCGTTATTTCCCTTATATTGACCCATTTGCATGCTAGAACACCCCTGGGAGCGAAGAGGGCTGGTTTGGGGGGTTTTCGGGCTCAATATGGTAAATTCTTATTTTACTCAATTTTGGCCAATTCGGCCAAAAGCCTAATATCCGCTCGGGGTGGATCTTCTTTATTTCCCGTATATTGACCCATTTGGATGCTAGAACACCCTTCGGAGCGAAGAGGGCTGGTTTGGGGGGTTTTATGGCTCATTTTGGTAAATTCCTATTTTGCTCGGCCAGGTCGCGAAAGAGTCTAATATCCGGTTGGGGTGGGTTAGGGGTGGGGTTGGGGTTAGGGTTAGGGTTAATATCCGCTCGGGGTGAATCTTCGTTATTTCCCTTATATTGACCCATTTGCATGCTAGAACACCCCTGGGAGCGAAGAGGGTTCGTTTTGGGGGTTTTCGGGCTCAATATGGTAAATTCTTATTTTACTCAATTTTGGCCAATTCGGCCAAAAGCCTAATATCCGCTCGGGGTGGATCTTCTTTTTTTCCCGTATATTGACCCATTTAGATGTAGAACACCCTTCGGAGCAAAGAGGGCTGGTTAGGGGGGTTTTATGGCTCATTTTGGTAAATTCCTATTTTGCTAAATTTTGGCCAATTCAGCCAGGTTGCTAAGACCCTAATATCCGATCGGGGAGGATCTTCATTATTTCCCGTGTATTGACCCATTTGCATGCCAGAACATCCCTCGGAACGAAGAGGGCTGGTTTGGGGGGTTTACGGGCTCAATTTGGTAAATTCCATTTTTGCTCGGCCAGGTCGCGAAAGAGCCTAATATCCGGTCGGTGTGGTTAGGGGTAGGGTAGGGTTAGGGCTGGGGTTGGGGTTTGGGGTTGGGGTTTGGGGTTGGGGTTAGGGTTAATATCCGCTCGGGGTGGATCTTCGTTATTTCCCGTATATTGACCCATTTGCATGCCAGAACACCCCTCGGAACGAAGAGGGCTGGTTTGGGGGGTTTACGGGCTCAATTTGGTAAATTCCTTTATTGCTCGGCCATGTCGCGAAAGAGTCTAATATCCGGTCGGGGTGGGTTAGGGGTGGGGTTAGGGGTGGGGTTTGGGGTTGGGGTTTGGGGTTGGGGTTGGGGTTAGGGTTAGGGTTAGGGTAAGGGTTAGGGTTAGGGTTAATATCCGCTCGGGGTGGATCTTCGTTATTTCCCTTATATTGACCCATTTGCATGCTAGAACACCCCTGGGAGCGAAGAGGGCTGGTTTGGGGGGTTTTCGGGCTCAATATGGTAAATTCTTATTTTACTCAATTTTGGCCAATTCGGCCAAAAGCCTAATATCCGCTCGGGGTGGATCTTCTTTATTTCCCGTATATTGACCTATTTGGATGCTACAACACCCTTCGGAGCGAATAGGGCTGGTTTGGGGGGTTTTATGGCTCATTTTGGTAAATTCCTATTTTGCTCGGCCAGGTCGCGAAAGAGTCTAATATCCGGTTGGGGTGGGTTAGGGGTGGGGTTGGGGTTAGGGTTAGGGTTAATATCCGCACGGGGTGAATCTTCGTTATTTCCCTTATATTGACCCATTTGCATGCTAGAACACCCCTGGGAGCGAAGAGGGTTCGTTTTGGGGGTTTTCGGGCTCAATATGGTAAATTCTTATTTTACTCAATTTTGGCCAATTCGGCCAAAAGCCTAATATCCGCTCGGGGTGGATCTTCTTTTTTTCCCGTATATTGACCCATTTAAATGCTAGAACACCCTTCGGAGCCAAGAGGGCTGGTTTGGGGGGTTTTATGGCTCATTTTGGTAAATTCCTATTTTGCTCGGCCAGGTCGCGAAAGAGTCTAATATCCGGTTGGGGTGGGTTAGGGGTGGGGTTGGGGTTAGGGTTAGGGTTAATATCCGCACGGGGTGAATCTTCGTTATTTCCCTTATATTGACCCATTTGCATGCTAGAACACCCCTGGGAGCGAAGAGGGTTCGTTTTGGGGGTTTTCGGGCTCAATATGGTAAATTCTTATTTTACTCAATTTTGGCCAATTCGGCCAAAAGCCTAATATCCGCTCGGGGTGGATCTTCTTTATTTCCCGTATATTGACCCATTTGGATGCAAGAACACCCTTCGGAGCGAAGAGGGCTGGTTTGGGGGGTTTTATGGCTCATTTTGGTAAATTCCTATTTTGCTCGGCCAGGTCGCGAAAGAGTCTAATATCCGATCGGGGTGGGTTAGGGGTGAGGTTAGGGGTGGGGTTGGGGTTGGGGTTGGGGTTTTGGGTTGGGGTTGGGGTTAGGGTTAGGGTTAGGGTAAAGGGTTAGGGTAAGGGTTAGGATTAATATCCGCTCGGGGTGGATCTTCGTTATTTCCCTTATATTGACCCATTTGCATGCTAGATTACCCCTGGGAGCGAAGAGGGTTCGTTTTGGGGGTTTTCGGGCTCAAAATGGTAAATTCTTATTTTACTCAATTTTGGCCAATTCGGCCAAAAGCCTAATATCCGCTCGGGATGAATCTTCGTTATTTCCCTTATATTGACCCATTTGCATGCTAGAATACCCCTGGGAGCGAAGAGGGTTTGTTTTGGGGGTTTTCGGGCTCAATATGGTAAATTCTTATTTTACTCAATTTTGGCCAATTCGGCCAAAAGCCTAATATCCGCTTGGGGTGGATCTTCTTTTTTTCCCGTATATTGACCCATTTGCATGCCAGAACACCCCTCGGAATGAAGAGGGCTGGTTTGGGGGGTTTTCGGGCTCAATTTGGTAAATTTCATTTTTGCTCGGCCAGGTCGCGAAAGAGCCTAATATCCGGTCGGGGTGGTTAGGGGTAGGGTAGGGTTAGGGCTGGGGTTGGGGTTGGGGTTTGGGGTTGGGGTTAGGGTTAATATCCGCTCGGGGTGGATCTTCTTTATTTCCCGTATATTGACCCATTTGCATGCTAGAACACCCTTCGGAGCGAAGAGGGCTGGTTTGGGGGGTTTTATGGCTCATTTTGGTAAATTCCTATTTTGCTCGGCCAGGTCGCGAAAGAGTCTAATATCCGATCGGGGTGGGTTAGGGGTGAGGTTAGGGGTGGGTTGGGGTTGGGGTTTTGGGTTGGGGTTGGGGTTAGGGTTAGGGTTAGGGTAAAGGGTTAGGGTAAGGGTTAGGAATAATATCCGCTCGGGGTGGATCTTCGTTATTTCCCGTATA
The DNA here is from genome assembly GCF_037042905.1 of Lytechinus pictus. NCBI lineage: Eukaryota > Metazoa > Echinodermata > Echinoidea > Temnopleuroida > Toxopneustidae > Lytechinus > Lytechinus pictus. The sequence goes on along the minus strand of NW_026974168.1, from coordinate 146,272 downwards.
TTGACCCATTTGCATGCTAGAACACCCCTCGGAACGAAGAGGGATGGTTTTGGGGGTTTTATGGCTCATTTTGGTAAATTCCTATTTTGCTCGGCCAGGTCGCGAAAGAGTCTAATATCCGGTCGGGGTGGGTTAGGGGTGAGGTTAGGGGTGTGGTTTGGGGTTGGGGTTGGGGTTTGGGGTTGGGGTTGGGGTTAGGGTTAGGGTTAGGGTAAGGGTTAGGGTTAGGGTTAGGGTTAGGGTTAGGGTTAATATCCGCTCGGGATGGATCTTCGTTATTTCCCTTATATTGACCCATTTGCATGCTAGAACACCTCTGGGAGCGAAGAGGGTTCGTTTTGGGGGTTTTCGGGCTCATTATGGTAAATTCTTATTTTACTCAATTTTGGCCAATTCTGCCAAAAGCCTAATATCCGCTAGGGGTGGATCTTCTTTATTTCCCGTATATTCACCCATTTGGATGCTAGAACACCCCTCGGAACGAAGAGGGATGGTTTGGGGGGTTTTCGGGCTCAATTTGGTAAATTCCTATTTTGCTCAATTTTGGCCAATCCGGCCAGGTCGCTAAGAGCCTAATATCCGCTCGGGGAGGATCTTCATTATTTCCCGTGTATTGACCCATTTGCATGCCAGAACACCCCTCGGAACGAAGAGGGCTGGTTTGGGGGGTTTACGGGCTCAATTAGGTAAATTCCTTTTTTGCTCGGCCAGGTCGCGAAAGAGTCTAATATCCGGTCGGGGTGGGTTAGGGGTGGGGTTAGGGGTGGGGTTTGGGGTTGGGGTTTGGGGTTGGGGTTGGGGTTAGGGTTAGGGTTAGGGTAAGGGTTAGGGTAAGGGTTAGGATTAATATCTGCTCGGGGTGGATCTTCGTTATTTCCCGTATATTGACCCATTTGCATGCTAGAACACCCCTCGGAACGAAGAGGGATGGTTTTGGGGGTTTTATGGCTCATTCTGGTAAATTCCTATTTTGCTCGGCCAGGTCGCGAAAGAGTCTAATATCCGGTCGGGGTGGGTTAGGGGTGAGGTTAGGGGTGTGGTTTGGGGTTGGGGTTGGGGTTAGGGTTAGGGTTAGGGTAAGGGTTAGGGTTAGGGTTAGGGTTAGGGTTAATATCCGCTCGGGGTGGATCTTCGTTATTTCCCTTATATTGACCCATTTGCATGCTAGAACACCACTGGGAGCGAATAGGGTTCGTTTTGGGGGGTTTTCGGGCTCAATTTGGTAAATTCCTATTTTGCTCAATTTTGGCCAATCCGGCCAGGTCGCTAAGAGCCTAATATCCGCTCGGGGAGGATCTTCATTATTTCCCGTGTATTGACCCATTTGCATGCCAGAACACCCCTCGGAACGAAGAGGGCTGGTTTGGGGGGTTTACGGGCTCAATTTGGTAAATTCCTTTTTTGCTCGGCCAGGTCGCGAAAGAGTATAATATCCGGTCGGGGTGGGTTAGGGGTGGGGTTAGGGGTGGGGTTTGGGGTTGGGGTTTGGGGTTGGGGTTGGGGTTAGGGTTAGGGTTAGGGTAAGGGTTAGGGTAAGGGTTAGGATTAATATCTGCTCGGGGTGGATCTTCGTTATTTCCCTTATATTGACCCATTTGCATGCTAGAACACCCCTGGGAGCGAAGAGGGCTGGTTTGGGGGGTTTTCGGGCTCAATATGGTAAATTCTTATTTTACTCAATTTTGGCCAATTCGGCCAAAAGCCTAATATCCGCTTGGGGTGGATCTTCTTTATTTCCCGTATATTGACCCATTTGGATGCTAGAACACCCTTCGGAGCGAAGAGGGCTGGTTTGGGGGGTTTTATGGCTCATTTTGGTAAATTCCTATTTTGCTCGGCCAGGTCGCGAAAGAGTCTAATATCCGGTTGGGGTGGGTTAGGGGTGGGGTTGGGGTTAGGGTTAGGGTTAATATCCGCTCGGGGTGAATCTTCGTTATTTCCCTTATATTGACCATTTGCATGCTAGAACACCCCTGGGAGCGAAGAAGGTTCGTTTTGGGGGTTTTCGGGCTCAATATGGTAAATTCTTATTTTACTCAATTTTGGCCAATTCGGCCAAAAGCCTAATATTCGCTTGGGTGGATCTTCTTTTTTTCCCGTATATTGACCCATTTAGATGCTAGAACACCCTTCGGAGCGAAGAGGGCTGGTTAGGGGGGTTTTATGGCTCATTTTGGTAAATTCCTATTTTGCTAAATTTTGGCCAATTCAGCCAGGTCGCTAAGACCCTAAGATCCGATCGGGGAGGATCTTCATTATTTCCCGTGTATTGACCCATTTGCATGCCAGAACACCCCTCGGAACGAAGAGGGCTGGTTTGGGGGGTTTACGGGCTCTATTTGGTAAATTCCATTTTTGCTCGGCCAGGTCGCGAAAGAGCCTAATATCCGGTCGGGGTGGTTAGGGGTAGGGTAGGGTTAGGGCTGGGGTTGGGGTTTGGGGTTGGGGTTAGGGTTAATATCCGCTCGGGGTGGATCTTCGTTATTTCCCGTATATTGACCCATTTGCATGCTAGAACACCCCTCGGAACGAAGAGGGATGGTTTTGGGGGTTTTATGGCTCATTTTGGTAAATTCCTATTTTGCTCGGCCAGGTCGCGAAAGAGTCTAATATCCGGTCGGGGTGGGTTAGGGGTGAGGTTAGGGGTGTGGTTTGGGGTTGGGGTTGGGGTTAGGGTTAGGGTTAGGGTAAGGGTTAGGGTTAGGGTTAGGGTTAGGGTTAATATCCGCTCGGGGTGGATCTTCGTTATTTCCCTTATATTGACCCATTTGCATGCTAGAACACCACTGGGAGCGAATAGGGTTCGTTTTGGGGGGTTTTCGGGCTCAATTTGGTAAATTCCTATTTTGCTCAATTTTGGCCAATCCGGCCAGGTCGCGAAGAGCCTAATATCCACTCGGGGAGGATCTTCTTTATTTCCCGTATATTGACCCATTTGGATGCTAGAACACCCCTGGGAGCGAAGAGGGCTGGTTTGGGGGGTTTTCGGGCTCAATATGGTAAATTCTTATTTTACTCAATTTTGGCCAATTCGGCCAAAAGCCTAATATCCGCTCGGGGTGGATCTTCTTTATTTCCCGTATATTGACCCATTGGGATGCTACAACACCCTTCGGAGCGAAGAGGGCTGCTTTGGGGGGTTTTATGGCTCATTTTGGTAAATTCCTATTTTGCTCGGCCAGGTCGCGAATGAGTCTAATATCCGGTTGGGGTGGGTTAGGGGTGGGGTTGGGGTTAGGGTTAGGGTTAATATCCGCTCGGGGTGAATCTTCGTTATTTCCCTTATATTGACCCATTTGCATGCTAGAACACCCCTGGGAGCGAAGAGGGTTCGTTTTGGGGGTTTTCGGGCTCAATATGGTAAATTCTTATTTTACTCAATTTTGGCCAATTCGGCCAAAAGCCTAATATCCGCTCGGAGTGGATCTTCTTTTTTTCCCGTATATTGACCCATTTAGATGCTAGAACACCCTTCGGAGCCAAGAGGGCTGGTTTGGGGGGTTTTATGGCTCATTTTGGTAAATTCCTATTTTGCTAAATTTTGGCCAATTCAGCCAGGTCGCTAAGACCCTAATATCCGATCGGGGAGGATCTTCATTATTTCCCGTGTATTGACCCATTTGCATGCCAGAACACCCCTCGGAATGAAGAGGGCTGGTTTGGGGGGTTTTCTGGCTCAATTTGGTAAATTCCATTTTTGCTCGGCCAGGTCGCGAAAGAGCCTAATATCCGGTCGGTGTGGTTAGGGGTAGGGTAGGGTTAGGGCTGGGGTTGGGGTTTGGGGTTGGGGTTTGGGGTTGGGGTTAGGGTTAATATCCGCTCGGGGTGGATCTTCGTTATTTCCCGTATATTGACCCATTTGCAATGCCAGAACACCCCTCGGAACGAAGAGGGCTGGTTTGGGGGGTTTACGGGCTCAATTTGGTAAATTCCTTTTTTGCTCGGCCAGGTCGCGAAAGAGTCTAATATCCGGTCGGGGTGGGTTAGGGGTGGGGTTAGGTGTGGGGTTTGGGGTTGGGGTTTGGGGTTGGGGTTGGGGTTAGGGTTAGGGTTAGGGTAAGGGTTAGGGTTAGGGTTAATATCCGCTCGGGGTGGATCTTCGTTATTTCCCTTATATTGACCCATTTGCATGCTAAAACACCCCTGGGAGCGAAGAGGGCTGGTTTGGGGGGTTTTCGGGCTCAATATGGTAAATTCTTATTTTACTCAATTTTGGCCAATTCGGCCAAAAGCCTAATATCCGCTCGGGGTGGATCTTCTTTATTTCCCTTATATTGACCTATTTGGATGCTACAACACCCTTCGGAGCGAAGAGGGCTGGTTTGGGGGGTTTATGGCTCATTTTGGTAAATTCCTATTTTGCTAAATTTTGGCCAATTCAGCCAGGTCGCTAAGACCCTAATATCCGATCGGGGAGGATCTTCATTATTTCCCGTGTATTGACCCATTTGCATGCCAGAATACCCCTCGGAACGAAGAGGGATGGTTTGGGGGGTTTACGTTCTCAATTTGGTAAATTCCATTTTTGCTCGGCCAGGTCGCGAAAGAGCCTAATATCCGGTCGGGGTGGTTAGGGGTAGGGTAGGGTTAGGGCTGGGGTTGGGGTTTGGGGTTGAGGTTAGGGTTAATATCCGCTCGGTGTGGATCTTCGTTATTTCCCGTATATTGACCCATTTGCATGCTAGAACACCCCTCGGAACGAAGAGGGATGGTTTTGGGGGTTTTATGGCTCATTTTGGTAAATTCCTATTTTGCTCGGCCAGGTCGCGAAAGAGTCTAATATCCGGTCGGGGTGGGTTAGGGGTGAGGTTAGGGGTGTGGTTTGGGGTTCGGGTTGGGGTTTGGGGTTGGGGTTGGGGTTAGGGTTAGGGTTAGGGTTAGGGTTAGGGTTAGGGTTAGGGTTAATATCCGCTCGGGGTGGATCTTCGTTATTTCCCTTATATTGACCCATTTGCATGCTAGAACACCACTGGGAGCGAAGAGGGTTCGTTTTGGGGGTTTTCGGGCTCAATATGGTAAATTCTTATTTTACTCAATTTTGGCCAATTCGGCCAAAAGCCTAATATCCGCTCGGGGTGGATCTTCTTTATTTCCCGTATATTCACCCGTTTGGATGCTAGAACACCCCTCGGAACGAAGAGGGCTGGTTTGGGGGGTTTTGGGGCTCAATTTGGTAAATTCCTTTTTTGCTCAATTTCGGCCAATTCGGCCAGGTCGTGAAGAGCCTAATATCCGCTCGGGGAGGATCTTCATTATTTCCCGTGTATGGTCATGACCCATTTGCATGCCAGAACACCCCTGGGAGCGAACAGGGTTCGTTTTGGGGGTTTTCGGGCTCAATATGGTAAATTCTTATTTTACTCAATTTTGGCCAATTCGGCCAAAAGCCTTATATCCGCTCGGGGTGGATCTTCTTTTTTTCCCGTATATTGACCCATTTGCATGCCAGAACACCCCTCGGAATGAAGAGGGCTGGTTTGGGGGGTTTTCGGGCTCAATTTGGTAAATTCCATTTTTGCTCGGCCAGGTCGCGAAAGAGCCTAATATCCGGTCGGGGTGGGTTAGGGGTGAGGTTAGGGGTGTGGTTTGGGGTTGGGGTTGGGGTTGGGGTTTGGGGTTGGGGTTGGGGTTAGGGTTAGGGTTAGGGTAAGGGTTAGGGTTAGGGTTAGGGTTAATATCCGCTCGGGATGGATCTTCGTTATTTCCCTTATATTGACCCATTTGCATGCTAGAACACCCCTGGGAGCGAAGAGGGTTCGTTTTTGGGGTTTTCGGGCTCATTATGGTAAATTCTTATTTTACTCAATTTTGGCCAATTCGGCCAAAAGCCTAATATCCGCTAAGGGTGGATCTTCTTTATTTCCCGTATATTCACCCATTTGGATGCTAGAACACCCCTCGGAACGAAGAGGGATGGTTTGGGGGGTTTTCGGGCTCAATTTGGTAAATTCCTATTTTGCTCAATTTTGGCCAATCCGGCCAGGTCGCTAAGAGCCTAATATCCGCTCGGGGAGGATCTTCATTATTTCCCGTGTATTGACCCATTTGCATGCCAGAACACCCCTCGGAACGAAGAGGGCTGGTTTGGGGGGTTTACGGGCTCAATTTGGTAAATTCCATTTTTGCTCGGCCAGGTCGCGAAAGAGCCTAATATCCGGTCGGGTTTGTTAGGGGAAGGGTAGGGTTAGGGCTGGGGTTGGGGTTTGGGGTTGGGGTTAGGGTTAATATCCGCTCGGGGTCGATCTTCGTTATTTCCCGTATATTGACCCATTTGCATGCTAGAACACCCCTCGGAACGAAGAGGGATGGTTTTGGGGGTTTTATGGCTCATTTTGGTAAATTCCTATTTTGCTCGGCCAGGTCGCGAAAGAGTCTAATATCCGGTCGGGGTGGGTTAGGGGTGAGGTTAGGGGTGTGGTTTGGGGTTGGGGTTGGGGTTTGGGGTTGGGGTTGGGTTTAAGGTTAGGGTTAGGGTAAGGGTTAGGGTTAGGGTTAGGGTTAATATCCACTCGGGGTGGATCTTCGTTATTTCCCTTATATTGACCCATTTGCATGCTAGAACACCACTGGGAGCGAATAGGGTTCGTTTTGGGGGTTTTCGGGCTCAATATGGTAAATTCTTATTTTACTCAATTTTGGCCAATTCGGCCAAAAGCCTAATATCCGCTCGGGGTGGATCTTCTTTATTTCCCGTATATTCACCCATTTGGATGCTAGAACACCCCTCGGAACGAAGAGGGCTGGTTTGGGGGGGTTTTGGGCTCAATTTGGTAAATTCCTTTTTTCCTCAATTTCGGCCAATTCGGCCAGGTCGTGAAGAGCCTAATATCCGCTCGGGGAGGATCTTCATTATTTCCAGTGTATTGACCCATTTGCATGCCAGAACACCCCTGGGAGCGAACAGGGTTCGTTTTGGGGGTTTTCGGGCTCAATATGGTAAATTCTTATTTTACTCAATTTTGGCCAATTCGGCCAAAAGCCTAATATCCGCTCGGGGTGGATCTTCTTTATTTCCCGTATATTGACCCATTTGGATGCTAGAACACCCTTCGGAGCGAAGAGGGCTGGTTTGGGGGGTTTTATGGCTCATTTTGGTAAATTCCTATTTTGCTCGGCCAGGTCGCGAAAGAGTCTAATATCCGATCGGGGTGGGTTAGGGGTGAGGTTAGGGGTGGGGTTGGGGTTGGGGTTGGGGTTTTGGGTTGGGGTTGGGGTTAGGGTTAGGGTAAAGGGTTAGGGTAAGGGTTAGGATTAATATCCGCTCGGGGTGGATCTTCGTTATTTCCCTTATATTGACCCATTTGCATGCTTAGAACACCCCTGGGAGCGAAGAGGGTTCGTTTTGGGGGTTTTCGGGCTCAAATTGGTAAATTCTTATTTTACTCAATTTTGGCCAATTCGGCCAAAAGCCTAATATCCGCTCGGGGTGAATCTTCGTTATTTCCCTTATATTGACCCATTTGCATGCTAGAACACCCCTGGGAGCGAAGAGGGCTGGTTTGGGGGGTTTTCGGGCTCAATTTGGTAAATTCCATTTTTGCTCGGCCAGGTCGCGAAAGAGCCTAATATCCGGTCGGGGTGGTTAGGGTTAGGGTAGGGTTAGGGCTGGGGTTGGGGTTTGGGGTTGGGGATAGGGTTAATATCCGCTCGGAGTGGATCTTCGTTATTTCCCGTATATTGACCCATTTGCATGCTAGAACACCCCTCGGAACGAAGAGGGATGGTTTGGGGGGTTTACGGGCTCAATTTGGTAAATTCCTTTTTTGCTCGGCCAGGTCGCGAAAGAGTCTAATATCCGGTTGGGGTGGGTTAGGGGTGGGGTTAGGGGTGGGTTTGGGGTTAGGGTTAGGGTTAATATCCGCCCGGGGTGAATATTCGTTTATTCCCTTATATTGACCCATTTGCATGCTAGAACACCCCTGGGAGCGAAGACGGTTCGTTTTGGGGGTTTTCGGGCTCAATATGGTAAATTCTTATTTTACTCAATTTTGGCCAATTCGGCCAAAAGCCTAATATCCGCTCGGGGTGGATCTTCTTTATTTCCCGTATATTGACCCATTTGGATGCTAGAACACCCTTCTGAGCGAAGAGGGCTGGTTTGGGGGGTTTTATGGCTCATTTTGGTAAATTCCTATTTTGCTCGGCCAGGTCGCGAAAGAGTCTAATATCCGATCGGGGTGGGTTAGGGGTGAGGTTAGGGGTGGGGTTGGGGTTTGGGGTTGGGGTTAGGGTTAATATCCGCTCGGGGTGGATCTTCTTTATTTCCCGTATATTGACCCATTTGGATGCTAGAACACCCTTCGGAGCGAAGAGGGCAGGTTTGGGGGGTTTTATGGCTCATTTTGGTAAATTCCTATTTTGCTCGGCCAGGTCGCGAAAGAGTCTAATATCCGGTCGGGGTGGGTTAGGGGTGAGGTTAGGGGTGTGGTTTGGGGTTGGGGTTGGGGTTGGGGTTTGGGGTTGGGGTTGGGGTTAGGGTTAGGGTTAGGGTTAATATCCGCTCGGGATGGATCTTCGTTATTTCCCTTATATTGACCCATTTGCATGCTAGAACACCCCTGGGAGCGAAGAGGGTTCGTTTTGGGGGTTTTCGGGCTCAAAATGGTAAATTCTTATTTTACTCAATTTTGGCCAATTCGGCCAAAAGCCTAATATCAGCTCGGGGTGAATCTTCGTTATTTCCCTTATATTGACCCATTTGCATGCTAGAACACCCCTGGGAGCGAAGAGGGTTTGTTTTGGGGGTTTTCGGGCTCAATATGGTAAATTCTTATTTTACTCAATTTTGGCCAATTCGGCCAAAAGCCTAATATCCGCTCGGGGTGGATCTTCTTTTTTTCCCGTATATTGACCCATTTAGATGCTAGAACACCCTTCGGAGCGAAGAGGGCTGGTTTGGGGGGTTTTATGGCTCATTTTGGTAAATTCCTATTTTGCTCGGCCAGGTCGCGAAAGAGTCTAATATCCGGTTGGGGTGGGTTAGGGGTGGGGTTGGGGTTAGGGTTAGGGTTAATATCCGCTCGGGGTGAATCTTCGCTTTTCCCTTATATTGACCCATTTGCATGCTAGAACACCCCTGGGAGCGAAGAGGGTTCGTTTTGGGGGTTTTCGGGCTCAATAAGGTAAATTCTTATTTTACTCAATTTTGGCCAATTCGGCCAAAAGCCTAATATCCGCTCGGGGTGGATCTTCTTTTTTTCCCGTATATTGACCCATTTAGATGCTAGAACACCCTTCGGAGCCAAGAGGGCTGGTTTGGGGGGTTTTATGGCTCATTTTGGTAAATTCCTATTTTGCTAAATTTTGGCCAATTCAGCAAGGTCGCTAAGACCCTAATATCCGATCGGGGAGGATCTTCATTATTTCCCGTGTATTGACCCATTTGCATGCCAGAACACCCCTGAGGGCGAACAGGATTCGTTTTGGGGGTTTTCGGGCTCAATATGGTAAATTCTTATTTTACTCAATTTTGGCCAATTCGGCCAAAAGCCTAATATCCGCTCGGGGTGGATCTTCTTTATTTCCCGTATATTCACCCATTTGGATGCTAGAACACCCCTCGGAACGAAGAGGGCTGGTTTGGGGGGTTTTTGGGCTCAATTTGGTAAATTCCTTTTTTGCTCAATTTCGGCCAATTCGGCCAGGTCGTGAAGAGCCTTATATCCGCTCGGGGAGGATCTTCATTATTTCCCGTGTATTGACCCATTTGCATGCCAGAACACCCCTGAGGGCGAACAGGATTCGTTTTGGGGGTTTTCGGGCTCAATATGGTAAATTCTTATTTTACTCAATTTTGGCCAATTAGGCCAAAAGCCTAATATCCGCTCGGGGTGGATCTTCTTTATTTCCCGTATATTGACCCATTTGGATGCTAGAACACCCTTCGGAGCGAAGAGGGTTGGTTTGGGGGGTTTTATGGCTCATTTTGGTAAATTCCTATTTTGCTCGGCCAGGTCGCGAAAGAGTCTAATATCCGATCGGGGTGGGTTAGGGGTGAGGTTAGGGGTGGGGTTGGGGTTGGGGTTTTGGGTTGGGGTTGGGGTTAGGGTTAGGGTTAGGGTAAAGGTTTAGGGTAAGGGTTAGGATTAATATCCGCTCGGGGTGAATCTTCGTTATTTCCCGTATATTGACCCATTTGGATGCTAGAACACCCTTCGGAGCGAAGAGGGCTGGTTTGGGGGGTTTTCGGGCTCAATATGGTAAATTCTTATTTTACTCAATTTTGGCCAATTCGGCCAAAAGCCTAATATCCGCTCGGGGTGGATCTTCTTTATTTCCCGTATATTGACCCATTTGGATGCTAGAACATCCTTCGGAGCGAAGAGGGCTGGTTTGGGGGGTTTTATGGCTCATTTTGGTAAATTCCTATTTTGCTCGGCCAGGTCGCGAAAGAGTCTAATATCCGGTTGGGGTGGGTTAGGGGTGGGGTTGGGGTTAGGGTTAGGGTTAATATCCGCTCGGGGTGAATCTTCGTTATTTCCCTTATATTGACCCATTTGCATGCTAGAACACCCCTCGGAACGAAGAGGGCTGGTTTGGGGGGTTTTGGGGCTCAATTTGGTAAATTCCTTTTTTGCTCAATTTCGGCCAATTCGGCCAGGTCGTGAAGAGCCTAATATCCGCTCGGGGAGGATCTTCATTATTTCCCGTGTATGGTCATGACCCATTTGCATGCCAGAACACCCCTGGGAGCGAACAGGGTTCGTTTTGGGGGTTTTCGGGCTCAATATGGTAAATTCTTATTTTACTCAATTTTGGCCAATTCGGCCAAAAGCCTTATATCCGCTCGGGGTGGATCTTCTTTTTTTCCCGTATATTGACCCATTTGCATGCCAGAACACCCCTCGGAATGAAGAGGGCTGGTTTGGGGGGTTTTCGGGCTCAATTTGGTAAATTCCATTTTTGCTCGGCCAGGTCGCGAAAGAGCCTAATATCCGGTCGGGGTGGGTTAGGGGTGAGGTTAGGGGTGTGGTTTGGGGTTGGGGTTGGGGTTGGGGTTTGGGGTTGGGGTTGGGGTTAGGGTTAGGGTTAGGGTAAGGGTTAGGGTTAGGGTTAGGGTTAATATCCGCTCGGGATGGATCTTCGTTATTTCCCTTATATTGACCCATTTGCATGCTAGAACACCCCTGGGAGCGAAGAGGGTTCGTTTTTGGGGTTTTCGGGCTCATTATGGTAAATTCTTATTTTACTCAATTTTGGCCAATTCGGCCAAAAGCCTAATATCCGCTAAGGGTGGATCTTCTTTATTTCCCGTATATTCACCCATTTGGATGCTAGAACACCCCTCGGAACGAAGAGGGATGGTTTGGGGGGTTTTCGGGCTCAATTTGGTAAATTCCTATTTTGCTCAATTTTGGCCAATCCGGCCAGGTCGCTAAGAGCCTAATATCCGCTCGGGGAGGATCTTCATTATTTCCCGTGTATTGACCCATTTGCATGCCAGAACACCCCTCGGAACGAAGAGGGCTGGTTTGGGGGGTTTACGGGCTCAATTTGGTAAATTCCATTTTTGCTCGGCCAGGTCGCGAAAGAGCCTAATATCCGGTCGGGTTTGTTAGGGGAAGGGTAGGGTTAGGGCTGGGGTTGGGGTTTGGGGTTGGGGTTAGGGTTAATATCCGCTCGGGGTCGATCTTCGTTATTTCCCGTATATTGACCCATTTGCATGCTAGAACACCCCTCGGAACGAAGAGGGATGGTTTTGGGGGTTTTATGGCTCATTTTGGTAAATTCCTATTTTGCTCGGCCAGGTCGCGAAAGAGTCTAATATCCGGTCGGGGTGGGTTAGGGGTGAGGTTAGGGGTGTGGTTTGGGGTTGGGGTTGGGGTTTGGGGTTGGGGTTGGGTTTAAGGTTAGGGTTAGGGTAAGGGTTAGGGTTAGGGTTAGGGTTAATATCCACTCGGGGTGGATCTTCGTTATTTCCCTTATATTGACCCATTTGCATGCTAGAACACCACTGGGAGCGAATAGGGTTCGTTTTGGGGGTTTTCGGGCTCAATATGGTAAATTCTTATTTTACTCAATTTTGGCCAATTCGGCCAAAAGCCTAATATCCGCTCGGGGTGGATCTTCTTTATTTCCCGTATATTCACCCATTTGGATGCTAGAACACCCCTCGGAACGAAGAGGGCTGGTTTGGGGGGGTTTTGGGCTCAATTTGGTAAATTCCTTTTTTCCTCAATTTCGGCCAATTCGGCCAGGTCGTGAAGAGCCTAATATCCGCTCGGGGAGGATCTTCATTATTTCCAGTGTATTGACCCATTTGCATGCCAGAACACCCCTGGGAGCGAACAGGGTTCGTTTTGGGGGTTTTCGGGCTCAATATGGTAAATTCTTATTTTACTCAATTTTGGCCAATTCGGCCAAAAGCCTAATATCCGCTCGGGGTGGATCTTCTTTATTTCCCGTATATTGACCCATTTGGATGCTAGAACACCCTTCGGAGCGAAGAGGGCTGGTTTGGGGGGTTTTATGGCTCATTTTGGTAAATTCCTATTTTGCTCGGCCAGGTCGCGAAAGAGTCTAATATCCGATCGGGGTGGGTTAGGGGTGAGGTTAGGGGTGGGGTTGGGGTTGGGGTTGGGGTTTTGGGTTGGGGTTGGGGTTAGGGTTAGGGTAAAGGGTTAGGGTAAGGGTTAGGATTAATATCCGCTCGGGGTGGATCTTCGTTATTTCCCTTATATTGACCCATTTGCATGCTTAGAACACCCCTGGGAGCGAAGAGGGTTCGTTTTGGGGGTTTTCGGGCTCAAATTGGTAAATTCTTATTTTACTCAATTTTGGCCAATTCGGCCAAAAGCCTAATATCCGCTCGGGGTGAATCTTCGTTATTTCCCTTATATTGACCCATTTGCATGCTAGAACACCCCTGGGAGCGAAGAGGGCTGGTTTGGGGGGTTTTCGGGCTCAATTTGGTAAATTCCATTTTTGCTCGGCCAGGTCGCGAAAGAGCCTAATATCTGGTCGGGGTGGTTAGGGTTAGGGTAGGGTTAGGGCTGGGGTTGGGGTTTGGGGTTGGGGATAGGGTTAATATCCGCTCGGAGTGGATCTTCGTTATTTCCCGTATATTGACCCATTTGCATGCTAGAACACCCCTCGGAACGAAGAGGGATGGTTTGGGGGGTTTACGGGCTCAATTTGGTAAATTCCTTTTTTGCTCGGCCAGGTCGCGAAAGAGTCTAATATCCGGTTGGGGTGGGTTAGGGGTGGGGTTAGGGGTGGGTTTGGGGTTAGGGTTAGGGTTAATATCCGCCCGGGGTGAATATTCGTTTATTCCCTTATATTGACCCATTTGCATGCTAGAACACCCCTGGGAGCGAAGACGGTTCGTTTTGGGGGTTTTCGGGCTCAATATGGTAAATTCTTATTTTACTCAATTTTGGCCAATTCGGCCAAAAGCCTAATATCCGCTCGGGGTGGATCTTCTTTATTTCCCGTATATTGACCCATTTGGATGCTAGAACACCCTTCTGAGCGAAGAGGGCTGGTTTGGGGGGTTTTATGGCTCATTTTGGTAAATTCCTATTTTGCTCGGCCAGGTCGCGAAAGAGTCTAATATCCGATCGGGGTGGGTTAGGGGTGAGGTTAGGGGTGGGGTTGGGGTTTGGGGTTGGGGTTAGGGTTAATATCCGCTCGGGGTGGATCTTCTTTATTTCCCGTATATTGACCCATTTGGATGCTAGAACACCCTTCGGAGCGAAGAGGGCTGGTTTGGGGGGTTTTATGGCTCATTTTGGTAAATTCCTATTTTGCTCGGCCAGGTCGCGAAAGAGTCTAATATCCGGTCGGGGTGGGTTAGGGGTGAGGTTAGGGGTGTGGTTTGGGGTTGGGGTTGGGGTTGGGGTTTGGGGTTGGGGTTGGGGTTAGGGTTAGGGTTAGGGTTAATATCCGCTCGGGATGGATCTTCGTTATTTCCCTTATATTGACCCATTTGCATGCTAGAACACCCCTGGGAGCGAAGAGGGTTCGTTTTGGGGGTTTTCGGGCTCAAAATGGTAAATTCTTATTTTACTCAATTTTGGCCAATTCGGCCAAAAGCCTAATATAAGCTCGGGGTGAATCTTCGTTATTTCCCTTATATTGACCCATTTGCATGCTAGAACACCCCTGGGAGCGAAGAGGGTTTGTTTTGGGGGTTTTCGGGCTCAATATGGTAAATTCTTATTTTACTCAATTTTGGCCAATTCGGCCAAAAGCCTAATATCCGCTCGGGGTGGATCTTCTTTTTTTTCCGTATATTGACCCATTTAGATGCTAGAACACCCTTCGGAGCGAAGAGGGCTGGTTTGGGGGGTTTTATGGCTCATTTTGGTAAAGTCCTATTTTGCTCGGCCAGGTCGCGAAAGAGTCTAATATCCGGTTGGGGTGGGTTAGGGGTGGGGTTGGGGTTAGGGTTAGGGTTAATATCCGCTCGGGGTGAATCTTCGCTTTTCCCTTATATTGACCCATTTGCATGCTAGAACACCCCTGGGAGCGAAGAGGGTTCGTTTTGGGGGTTTTCGGGCTCAATAAGGTAAATTCTTATTTTACTCAATTTTGGCCAATTCGGCCAAAAGCCTAATATCCGCTCGGGGTGGATCTTCTTTTTTTCCCGTATATTGACCCATTTAGATGCTAGAACACCCTTCGGAGCCAAGAGGGCTGGTTTGGGGGGTTTTATGGCTCATTTTGGTAAATTCCTATTTTGCTAAATTTTGGCCAATTCAGCAAGGTCGCTAAGACCCTAATATCCGATCGGGGAGGATCTTCATTATTTCCCGTGTATTGACCCATTTGCATGCCAGAACACCCCTGAGGGCGAACAGGATTCGTTTTGGGGGTTTTCGGGCTCAATATGGTAAATTCTTATTTTACTCAATTTTGGCCAATTCGGCCAAAAGCCTAATATCCGCTCGGGGTGGATCTTCTTTATTTCCCGTATATTCACCCATTTGGATGCTAGAACACCCCTCGGAACGAAGAGGGCTGGTTTGGGGGGTTTTTGGGCTCAATTTGGTAAATTCCTTTTTTGCTCAATTTCGGCCAATTCGGCCAGGTCGTGAAGAGCCTTATATCCGCTCGGGGAGGATCTTCATTATTTCCCGTGTATTGACCCATTTGCATGCCAGAACACCCCTGAGGGCGAACAGGATTCGTTTTGGGGGTTTTCGGGCTCAATATGGTAAATTCTTATTTTACTCAATTTTGGCCAATTAGGCCAAAAGCCTAATATCCGCTCGGGGTGGATCTTCTTTATTTCCCGTATATTGACCCATTTGGATGCTAGAACACCCTTCGGGGCGAAGAGGGTTGGTTTGGGGGGTTTTATGGCTCATTTTGGTAAATTCCTATTTTGCTCGGCCAGGTCGCGAAAGAGTCTAATATCCGATCGGGGTGGGTTAGGGGTGAGGTTAGGGGTGGGGTTGGGGTTGGGGTTTTGGGTTGGGGTTGGGGTTAGGGTTAGGGTTAGGGTAAAGGTTTAGGGTAAGGGTTAGGATTAATATCCGCTCGGGGTGAATCTTCGTTATTTCCCGTATATTGACCCATTTGGATGCTAGAACACCCTTCGGAGCGAAGAGGGCTGGTTTGGGGGGTTTTCGGGCTCAATATGGTAAATTCTTATTTTACTCAATTTTGGCCAATTCGGCCAAAAGCCTAATATCCGCTCGGGGTGGATCTTCTTTATTTCCCGTATATTGACCCATTTGGATGCTAGAACATCCTTCGGAGCGAAGAGGGCTGGTTTGGGGGGTTTTATGGCTCATTTTGGTAAATTCCTATTTTGCTCGGCCAGGTCGCGAAAGAGTCTAATATCCGGTTGGGGTGGGTTAGGGGTGGGGTTGGGGTTAGGGTTAGGGTTAATATCCGCTCGGGGTGAATCTTCGTTATTTCCCTTATATTGACCCATTTGCATGCTAGAACACCCCTCGGAACGAAGAGGGATGGTTAGGGGGGTTTTATGGCTCATTTTGGTAAATTCCTAATTTGCTAAATTTTGGCCAATTCAGCCAGGTCGCTAAGACCCTAAGATCCGATCGGGGAGGATCTTCATTATTTCCCGTGTATTGACCCATTTGCATGCCAGAACACCCGTCGGAACGAAGAGGGCTGGTTTGGGGGGTTTACGGGCTCAATTTGGTAAATTCCATTTTTGCTCGGCCAGGTCGCGAAAGAGCCTAATATCCGGTCGGGGTGGTTAGGGGTAGGGTAGGGTTAGGGCTGGGGTTGGGGTGTGGGGTTGGGGTTAGGGTTAATATCCGCTCGGGGTGGATCTTCGTTATTTCCCGTATATTGACCCATTTGCATGCTAGAACACCCCTCGGAACGAAGAGGGATGGTTTTGGGGGTTTTATGGCTCATTTTGGTAAATTCCTATTTTGCTCGGCCAGGTCGCGAAAGAGTCTAATATCCGGTCGGGGTGGGTTAGGGGTGAGGTTAGGGGTGTGGTTTGGGGTTGGGGTTGGGGTTTGGGGTTGGGGTTGGGGTTAGGGTTAGGGTTAGGGTAAGGGTTAGGGTTAGGGTTAGGGTTAGGGTTAATATCCGCTCGGGGTGGATCTTCGTTATTTCCCTTATATTGACCCATTTGCATGCTAGAACACCACTGGGAGCGAATAGGGTTCGTTTTGGGGGGTTTTCGGGCTCAATTTGGTAAATTCCTATTTTGCTCAATTTTGGCCAATCCGGCCAGGTCGCTAAGAGCCTAATATCCGCTCGGGGAGGATCTTCATTATTTCCCGTGTATTGACCCATTTGCATGCCGGAACACCCCTTGGAACGAAGAGGGCTGGTTTGGGGGGTTTACGGGCTCAATTTGGTAAATTCCTTTTTTGCTCGGCCAGGTCGCGAAAGAGTCTAATATCCGGTCAGGGTGGGTTAGGGGTGGGGTTAGGTTTGGGGTTTGGGGTTGGGGTTTGGGGTTGGGGTTGGGGTTAGGGTTAGGGTTAGGGTAAGGGTTAGGGTAAGGGTTAGGATTAATATCTGCTCGGGGTGGATCTTCGTTATTTCCCGTATATTCACCCATTTCCATGCTAGAACACCCCGCGGAACGAAAAGGAATGGTTTAAGGGGGTTTTCGGGCTCAATTTATTAAATTCCTATATTGCTCAATTTTGGCCAATTCGGCCAGGTCGCGAAGAGCCTAATATCCGCTCGGGGAGGATCTTCTTTATTTCCCGTATATTGACCCATTTGGATGCTAGAACACCCCTGGGAGCGAAGAGGGCTGGTTTGGGGGGTTTTCGGGCTCAATATGGTAAATTCTTATTTTACTCAATTTTGGCCAATTCGGCCAAAAGCATAATATCCGCTCGGGGTGGATCTTCTTTATTTCCCGTATATTGACCCATTGGGATGCTAGAACACCCTTCGGAGCGAAGAGGGCTGCTTTGGGGGGTTTTATGGCTCATTTTGGTAAATTCCTATTTTGCTCGGCCAGGTCGCGAATGAGTCTAATATCCGGTTGGGGTGGGTTAGGGGTGGGGTTGGGGTTAGGGTTAGGGTTAATACCCGCTCGGGGTGAATCTTCGTTATTTCCCTTATATTGACCCATTTGCATGCTAGAACACCCCAGGGAGCGAAGAGGGTTCGTTTTGGGGGTTTTCGGGCTCAATATGGTAAATTCTTATTTTACTTAATTTTGGCCAATTCGGCCAAAAGCCTAATATCCGCTCGGAGTGGATCTTCTTTTTTTCCCGTATATTGACCCATTTAGATGCTAGAACACCCTTCGGAGCGAAGAGGGCTGGTTTGGGGGGTTTTATGGCTCATTTTGGTAAATTCCTATTTTGCTAAATTTTGGCCAATTCAGCCAGGTCGCTAAGACCCTAATATCCGATCGGGGAGGATCTTCATTATTTCCCGTGTATTGACCCATTTGCATGCCAGAACACCCCTCGGAATGAAGAGGGCTGGTTTGGGGGGTTTTCTGGCTCAATTTGGTAAATTCCATTTTTGCTCGGCCAGGTCGCGAAAGAGCCTAATATCCGGTCGGTGTGGTTAGGGGTAGGGTAGGGTTAGGGCTGGGGTTGGGGTTTGGGGTTGGGGTTTGGGGTTAGGGTTAGGGTTAATATCCGCTCGGGGTGGATCTTCGTTATTTCCCGTATATTGACCCATTTGCATGCCAGAACACCCCTCGGAACGAAGAGGGCTGGTTTGGGGGGTTTACGGGCTCAATTTGGTAAATTCCTTTTTTGCTCGGCCAGGTCGCGAAAGAGTCTAATATCCGGTCGGGGTGGGTTAGGGGTGGGGTTAGGGGTGGGGTTTGGGGATGGGGTTTGGGGTTGGGGTTGGGGTTAGGGTTAGGGTTAGGGTTAGGGTAAGGGTTAGGGTTAGGGTTAATATCCGCTCGGGGTGGATCTTCGTTATTTCCCTTATATTGACCCATTTGCATGCTAGAACACCCCTGGGAGCGAAGAGGGCTGGTTTGGGGGGTTTTCGGGCTCAATATGGTAAATTCTTATTTTAATCAATTTTGGCCAATTCGGCCAAAAGCCTAATATCCGCTCGGGGTGGATCTTCTTTATTTCCCGTATACTGACCTATTTGGATGCTACAACACCCTTCGGAGCGAAGAGGGCTGGTTTGGGGGGTTTTATGGCTCATTTTGGTAAATTCCTATTTTGCTCGGCCAGGTCGCGAAAGAGTCTAATATCCGGTTGGGGTGGGTTAGGGGTGGGGTTGGGGTTAGGGTTAGGGTTAATATCCGCTCGGGGTGAATCTTCGTTATTTCCCTTATATTGACCCATTTGCATGCTAGAACACCCCTGGGAGCGAAGAGGGTTCGTTTTGGGGGTTTTATGGCTCAATATGGTAAATTCTTCTTTTACTCAATTTTGGCCAATTCGGCCAAAAGCCTAATATCCGCTCGGGGTGGATCTTCTTTTTTTCCCGTATATTGACCCATTTAGATGCTAGAACACCCTTCGGAGCCAAGAGGGCTGGTTTGGGGGGTTTTATGGCTCATTTTGGTAAATTCCTATTTTGCTCGGCCAGGTCGCGAAAGAGTCTAATATCCGGTCGGGGTGGGTTAGGGGTGAGGTTAGGGGTGTGGTTTGGGGTTGGGGTTGGGGTTGGGGTTTGGGGTTGGGGTTGGGGTTAGGGTTAGGGTTAGGGTTAATATCCGCTCGGGATGGATCTTCGTTATTTCCCTTATATTGACCCATTTGCATGCTAGAACACCCCTGGGAGCGAAGAGGGTTCGTTTTGGGGGTTTTCGGGCTCAAAATGGTAAATTCTTATTTTACTCAATTTTGGCCAATTCGGCCAAAAGCCTAATATAAGCTCGGGGTGAATCTTCGTTATTTCCCTTATATTGACCCATTTGCATGCTAGAACACCCCTGGGAGCGAAGAGGGTTTGTTTTGGGGGTTTTCGGGCTCAATATGGTAAATTCTTATTTTACTCAATTTTGGCCAATTCGGCCAAAAGCCTAATATCCGCTCGGGGTGGATCTTCTTTTTTTTCCGTATATTGACCCATTTAGATGCTAGAACACCCTTCGGAGCGAAGAGGGCTGGTTTGGGGGGTTTTATGGCTCATTTTGGTAAAGTCCTATTTTGCTCGGCCAGGTCGCGAAAGAGTCTAATATCCGGTTGGGGTGGGTTAGGGGTGGGGTTGGGGTTAGGGTTAGGGTTAATATCCGCTCGGGGTGAATCTTCGCTTTTCCCTTATATTGACCCATTTGCATGCTAGAACACCCCTGGGAGCGAAGAGGGTTCGTTTTGGGGGTTTTCGGGCTCAATAAGGTAAATTCTTATTTTACTCAATTTTGGCCAATTCGGCCAAAAGCCTAATATCCGCTCGGGGTGGATCTTCTTTTTTTCCCGTATATTGACCCATTTAGATGCTAGAACACCCTTCGGAGCCAAGAGGGCTGGTTTGGGGGGTTTTATGGCTCATTTTGGTAAATTCCTATTTTGCTAAATTTTGGCCAATTCAGCAAGGTCGCTAAGACCCTAATATCCGATCGGGGAGGATCTTCATTATTTCCCGTGTATTGACCCATTTGCATGCCAGAACACCCCTGAGGGCGAACAGGATTCGTTTTGGGGGTTTTCGGGCTCAATATGGTAAATTCTTATTTTACTCAATTTTGGCCAATTCGGCCAAAAGCCTAATATCCGCTCGGGGTGGATCTTCTTTATTTCCCGTATATTCACCCATTTGGATGCTAGAACACCCCTCGGAACGAAGAGGGCTGGTTTGGGGGGTTTTTGGGCTCAATTTGGTAAATTCCTTTTTTGCTCAATTTCGGCCAATTCGGCCAGGTCGTGAAGAGCCTTATATCCGCTCGGGGAGGATCTTCATTATTTCCCGTGTATTGACCCATTTGCATGCCAGAACACCCCTGAGGGCGAACAGGATTCGTTTTGGGGGTTTTCGGGCTCAATATGGTAAATTCTTATTTTACTCAATTTTGGCCAATTAGGCCAAAAGCCTAATATCCGCTCGGGGTGGATCTTCTTTATTTCCCGTATATTGACCCATTTGGATGCTAGAACACCCTTCGGGGCGAAGAGGGTTGGTTTGGGGGGTTTTATGGCTCATTTTGGTAAATTCCTATTTTGCTCGGCCAGGTCGCGAAAGAGTCTAATATCCGATCGGGGTGGGTTAGGGGTGAGGTTAGGGGTGGGGTTGGGGTTGGGGTTTTGGGTTGGGGTTGGGGTTAGGGTTAGGGTTAGGGTAAAGGTTTAGGGTAAGGGTTAGGATTAATATCCGCTCGGGGTGAATCTTCGTTATTTCCCGTATATTGACCCATTTGGATGCTAGAACACCCTTCGGAGCGAAGAGGGCTGGTTTGGGGGGTTTTCGGGCTCAATATGGTAAATTCTTATTTTACTCAATTTTGGCCAATTCGGCCAAAAGCCTAATATCCGCTCGGGGTGGATCTTCTTTATTTCCCGTATATTGACCCATTTGGATGCTAGAACATCCTTCGGAGCGAAGAGGGCTGGTTTGGGGGGTTTTATGGCTCATTTTGGTAAATTCCTATTTTGCTCGGCCAGGTCGCGAAAGAGTCTAATATCCGGTTGGGGTGGGTTAGGGGTGGGGTTGGGGTTAGGGTTAGGGTTAATATCCGCTCGGGGTGAATCTTCGTTATTTCCCTTATATTGACCCATTTGCATGCTAGAACACCCCTCGGAACGAAGAGGGATGGTTAGGGGGGTTTTATGGCTCATTTTGGTAAATTCCTAATTTGCTAAATTTTGGCCAATTCAGCCAGGTCGCTAAGACCCTAAGATCCGATCGGGGAGGATCTTCATTATTTCCCGTGTATTGACCCATTTGCATGCCAGAACACCCGTCGGAACGAAGAGGGCTGGTTTGGGGGGTTTACGGGCTCAATTTGGTAAATTCCATTTTTGCTCGGCCAGGTCGCGAAAGAGCCTAATATCCGGTCGGGGTGGTTAGGGGTAGGGTAGGGTTAGGGCTGGGGTTGGGGTGTGGGGTTGGGGTTAGGGTTAATATCCGCTCGGGGTGGATCTTCGTTATTTCCCGTATATTGACCCATTTGCATGCTAGAACACCCCTCGGAACGAAGAGGGATGGTTTTGGGGGTTTTATGGCTCATTTTGGTAAATTCCTATTTTGCTCGGCCAGGTCGCGAAAGAGTCTAATATCCGGTCGGGGTGGGTTAGGGGTGAGGTTAGGGGTGTGGTTTGGGGTTGGGGTTGGGGTTTGGGGTTGGGGTTGGGGTTAGGGTTAGGGTTAGGGTAAGGGTTAGGGTTAGGGTTAGGGTTAGGGTTAATATCCGCTCGGGGTGGATCTTCGTTATTTCCCTTATATTGACCCATTTGCATGCTAGAACACCACTGGGAGCGAATAGGGTTCGTTTTGGGGGGTTTTCGGGCTCAATTTGGTAAATTCCTATTTTGCTCAATTTTGGCCAATCCGGCCAGGTCGCTAAGAGCCTAATATCCGCTCGGGGAGGATCTTCATTATTTCCCGTGTATTGACCCATTTGCATGCCGGAACACCCCTTGGAACGAAGAGGGCTGGTTTGGGGGGTTTACGGGCTCAATTTGGTAAATTCCTTTTTTGCTCGGCCAGGTCGCGAAAGAGTCTAATATCCGGTCAGGGTGGGTTAGGGGTGGGGTTAGGTTTGGGGTTTGGGGTTGGGGTTTGGGGTTGGGGTTGGGGTTAGGGTTAGGGTTAGGGTAAGGGTTAGGGTAAGGGTTAGGATTAATATCTGCTCGGGGTGGATCTTCGTTATTTCCCGTATATTCACCCATTTCCATGCTAGAACACCCCGCGGAACGAAAAGGAATGGTTTAAGGGGGTTTTCGGGCTCAATTTATTAAATTCCTATATTGCTCAATTTTGGCCAATTCGGCCAGGTCGCGAAGAGCCTAATATCCGCTCGGGGAGGATCTTCTTTATTTCCCGTATATTGACCCATTTGGATGCTAGAACACCCCTGGGAGCGAAGAGGGCTGGTTTGGGGGGTTTTCGGGCTCAATATGGTAAATTCTTATTTTACTCAATTTTGGCCAATTCGGCCAAAAGCATAATATCCGCTCGGGGTGGATCTTCTTTATTTCCCGTATATTGACCCATTGGGATGCTAGAACACCCTTCGGAGCGAAGAGGGCTGCTTTGGGGGGTTTTATGGCTCATTTTGGTAAATTCCTATTTTGCTCGGCCAGGTCGCGAATGAGTCTAATATCCGGTTGGGGTGGGTTAGGGGTGGGGTTGGGGTTAGGGTTAGGGTTAATACCCGCTCGGGGTGAATCTTCGTTATTTCCCTTATATTGACCCATTTGCATGCTAGAACACCCCAGGGAGCGAAGAGGGTTCGTTTTGGGGGTTTTCGGGCTCAATATGGTAAATTCTTATTTTACTTAATTTTGGCCAATTCGGCCAAAAGCCTAATATCCGCTCGGAGTGGATCTTCTTTTTTTCCCGTATATTGACCCATTTAGATGCTAGAACACCCTTCGGAGCGAAGAGGGCTGGTTTGGGGGGTTTTATGGCTCATTTTGGTAAATTCCTATTTTGCTAAATTTTGGCCAATTCAGCCAGGTCGCTAAGACCCTAATATCCGATCGGGGAGGATCTTCATTATTTCCCGTGTATTGACCCATTTGCATGCCAGAACACCCCTCGGAATGAAGAGGGCTGGTTTGGGGGGTTTTCTGGCTCAATTTGGTAAATTCCATTTTTGCTCGGCCA
This sequence comes from Lytechinus pictus, assembly GCF_037042905.1. Classification (NCBI taxonomy): domain Eukaryota; kingdom Metazoa; phylum Echinodermata; class Echinoidea; order Temnopleuroida; family Toxopneustidae; genus Lytechinus; species Lytechinus pictus. The sequence continues at coordinate 123,127 of NW_026974168.1, read as the reverse complement.
GGTCGCGAAAGAGCCTAATATCCGGTCGGTGTGGTTAGGGGTAGGGTAGGGTTAGGGCTGGGGTTGGGGTTTGGGGTTGGGGTTTGGGGTTAGGGTTAGGGTTAATATCCGCTCGGGGTGGATCTTCGTTATTTCCCGTATATTGACCCATTTGCATGCCAGAACACCCCTCGGAACGAAGAGGGCTGGTTTGGGGGGTTTACGGGCTCAATTTGGTAAATTCCTTTTTTGCTCGGCCAGGTCGCGAAAGAGTCTAATATCCGGTCGGGGTGGGTTAGGGGTGGGGTTAGGGGTGGGGTTTGGGGATGGGGTTTGGGGTTGGGGTTGGGGTTAGGGTTAGGGTTAGGGTTAGGGTAAGGGTTAGGGTTAGGGTTAATATCCGCTCGGGGTGGATCTTCGTTATTTCCCTTATATTGACCCATTTGCATGCTAGAACACCCCTGGGAGCGAAGAGGGCTGGTTTGGGGGGTTTTCGGGCTCAATATGGTAAATTCTTATTTTAATCAATTTTGGCCAATTCGGCCAAAAGCCTAATATCCGCTCGGGGTGGATCTTCTTTATTTCCCGTATACTGACCTATTTGGATGCTACAACACCCTTCGGAGCGAAGAGGGCTGGTTTGGGGGGTTTTATGGCTCATTTTGGTAAATTCCTATTTTGCTCGGCCAGGTCGCGAAAGAGTCTAATATCCGGTTGGGGTGGGTTAGGGGTGGGGTTGGGGTTAGGGTTAGGGTTAATATCCGCTCGGGGTGAATCTTCGTTATTTCCCTTATATTGACCCATTTGCATGCTAGAACACCCCTGGGAGCGAAGAGGGTTCGTTTTGGGGGTTTTATGGCTCAATATGGTAAATTCTTCTTTTACTCAATTTTGGCCAATTCGGCCAAAAGCCTAATATCCGCTCGGGGTGGATCTTCTTTTTTTCCCGTATATTGACCCATTTAGATGCTAGAACACCCTTCGGAGCGAAGAGGGCTGGTTTGGGGGGTTTTATGGCTCATTTTGGTAAATTCCTATTTTGCTAAATTTTGGCCAATTCAGCCAGGTCGCTAAGACCCTAATATCCGATCGGGGAGGATCTTCATTATTTCCCGTGTATTGACCCATTTGCATGCCAGAATACCCCTCGGAACGAAGAGGGCTGGTTTGGGGGGTTTACGGGCTCAATTTGGTAAATTCCATTTTTGCTCGGCCAGGTCGCGAAAGAGCCTAATATCCGGTCGGGGTGGTTAGGGGTAGGGTAGGGTTAGGGCTGGGGTTGGGGTTTGGGGTTAGGGTTAGGGTTAATATCCGCTCGGGGTGGATCTTCGTTATTTCCCGTATATTGACCCATTTGCATGCCAGAACACCCCTCGGAACGAAGAGGGCTGGTTTGGGGGGTTTACGGGCTCAATTTGGTAAATTCCTTTTTTGCTCGGCCAGGTCGCGAAAGAGTCTAATATCCGGTCGGGGTGGGTTAGGGGTGGGGTTAGGGGTGGGGTTTGGGGATGGGGTTTGGGGTTGGGGTTGGGGTTAGGGTTAGGGTTAGGGTTAGGGTAAGGGTTAGGGTTAGGGTTAATATCCGCTCGGGGTGGATCTTCGTTATTTCCCTTATATTGACCCATTTGCATGCTAGAACACCCCTGGGAGCGAAGAGGGCTGGTTTGGGGGGTTTTCGGGCTCAATATGGTAAATTCTTATTTTAATCAATTTTGGCCAATTCGGCCAAAAGCCTAATATCCGCTCGGGGTGGATCTTCTTTATTTCCCGTATACTGACCTATTTGGATGCTACAACACCCTTCGGAGCGAAGAGGGCTGGTTTGGGGGGTTTTATGGCTCATTTTGGTAAATTCCTATTTTGCTCGGCCAGGTCGCGAAAGAGTCTAATATCCGGTTGGGGTGGGTTAGGGGTGGGGTTGGGGTTAGGGTTAGGGTTAATATCCGCTCGGGGTGAATCTTCGTTATTTCCCTTATATTGACCCATTTGCATGCTAGAACACCCCTGGGAGCGAAGAGGGTTCGTTTTGGGGGTTTTATGGCTCAATATGGTAAATTCTTCTTTTACTCAATTTTGGCCAATTCGGCCAAAAGCCTAATATCCGCTCGGGGTGGATCTTCTTTTTTTCCCGTATATTGACCCATTTAGATGCTAGAACACCCTTCGGAGCGAAGAGGGCTGGTTTGGGGGGTTTTATGGCTCATTTTGGTAAATTCCTATTTTGCTAAATTTTGGCCAATTCAGCCAGGTCGCTAAGACCCTAATATCCGATCGGGGAGGATCTTCATTATTTCCCGTGTATTGACCCATTTGCATGCCAGAATACCCCTCGGAACGAAGAGGGCTGGTTTGGGGGGTTTACGGGCTCAATTTGGTAAATTCCATTTTTGCTCGGCCAGGTCGCGAAAGAGCCTAATATCCGGTCGGGTGGTTAGGGGTAGGGTAGGGTTAGGGCTGGGGTTGGGGTTTGGGGTTGGGGTTAGGGTTAATATCCGCTCGGGGTGGATCTTCGTTATTTCCCTTATATTGACCCATTTGCATGCTAGAACACCACTGGGAGCGAAGAGGGTTCGTTTTGGGGGTTTTCGGGCTCAATATGGTAAATTCTTATTTTACTTAATTTTGGCCAATTCGGCCAAAAGCCTAATATCCGCTCGGGGTGGATCTTCTTTATTTCCCGTATATTCACCCGTTTGGATGCTAGAACACCCCTTGGAACGAAGAGGGCTGGTTTGGGGGGTTTTGGGGCTCAATTTGGTAAATTCCTTTTTTGCTCAATTTCGGCCAATTCGGCCAGGTCGTGAAGAGCCTAATATCCGCTCGGGGAGGATCTTCATTATTTCCCGTGTATTGACCCATTTGCATGCCAGAACACCCCTGGGAGCGAACAGGGTTCGTTTTGGGGGTTTTCGGGCTCAATTTTGTAAATTCTTATTTTACTCAATTTTGGCCAATTCGGCCAAAAGCCTAATATCCGCTCGGGGTGGATCTTCTTTATTTCCCGTATATTGACCCATTTGGATGCTAGAACACCCTTCGGAGCGAAGAGGGCTGGTTTGGGGGGTTTTATGGCTCATTTTGGTAAATTCCTATTTTGCTCGGCCAGGTCGCGAAAGAGTCTAATATCCGATCGGGGTGGGTTAGGGGTGAGGTTAGGGGTGGGGTTGGGGTTGGGGTTTTGGGTTGGGGTTGGGGTTAGGGTTAGGGTTAGGGTAAAGGGTTAGGGTAAGGGTTAGGATTAATATCCGCTCGGGGTGGATCTTCGTTATTTCCCTTATATTGACCCATTTGCATGCGAGAACACCCCTGGGAGCGAAGAGGGTTCGTTTTGGGGGTTTTCGGGCTCAAAATGGTAAATTCTTATTTTACTCAATTTTGGCCAATTCGGCCAAAAGCCTAATATCCGCTCGGGGTGAATCTTCGTTATTTCCCTTATATTGACCCATTTGCATGCTAGAACACCCCTGGGAGCGAAGAGGGTTTGTTTTGGGGGTTTTCGGGCTCAATATGGTAAATTCTTATTTTACTCAATTTTGGCCAATTCGGCCAAATGCCTTATATCCGCTCGGGGTGGATCTTCTTTTTTTCCCGTATATTGACCCATTTGCATGCCAGAACACCCCTCGGAATGAAGAGGGCTGGTTTGGGGGGTTTTCGGGCTCAATTTGGTAAATTCCATTTTTGCTCGGCCAGGTCGCGAAAGAGCCTAATATCCGGTCGGGGTGGTTAGGGGTAGGGTAGGGTTAGGGCTGGGGTTGCGGTTTGGGGTTGGGGTTAGGGTTAATATCCGCTCGGGGTGGATCTTCTTTATTTCCCGTATATTGACCCATTTGGATGCTAGAACACCCTTCGGAGCGAAGAGAGCTGGTTTGGGGGGTTTTATGGCTCATTTTGGTAAATTCCTATTTTGCTCGGCCAGGTCGCGAAAGAGTCTAATATCCGGTCGGGGTGGGTTAGGGGTGAGGTTAGGGGTGTGGTTTGGGGTTGGGGTTGGGGTTGGGGTTTGGGGTTGGGGTTGGGGTTAGGGTTAGGGTTAGGGTAAGGGTTAGGGTTAGGGTTAGGGTTAATATCCGCTCGGGGTGAATCTTCGTTATTTCCCTTATATTGACCATTTGCATGCTAGAACACCCCTGGGAGCGAAGAGGGTTCGTTTTGGGGGTTTTCGGGCTCAATATGGTAAATTCTTATTTTACTCAATTTTGGCCAATTCGGCCAAAAGCCTAATATTCGCTCGGGTGGATCTTCTTTTTTTCCCGTATATTGACCCATTTAGATGCTAGAACACCCTTCGGAGCGAAGAGGGCTGGTTAGGGGGGTTTTATGGCTCATTTTGGTAAATTCCTATTTTGCTAAATTTTGGCCAATTCAGCCAGGTCGCTAAGACCCTAAGATCCGATCGGGGAGGATCTTCATTATTTCCCGTGTATTGACCCATTTGCATGCCAGAACACCCCTCGGAACGAAGAGGGCTGGTTTGGGGGGTTTACGGGCTCTATTTGGTAAATTCCATTTTTGCTCGGCCAGGTCGCGAAAGAGCCTAATATCCGGTCGGGGTGGTTAGGGGTAGGGTAGGGTTAGGGCTGGGGTTGGGGTTTGGGGTTGGGGTTAGGGTTAATATCCGCTCGGGGTGGATCTTCGTTATTTCCCGTATATTGACCCATTTGCATGCTAGAACACCCCTCGGAACGAAGAGGGATGGTTTTGGGGGTTTTATGGCTCATTTTGGTAAATTCCTATTTTGCTCGGCCAGGTCGCGAAAGAGTCTAATATCCGGTCGGGGTGGGTTAGGGGTGAGGTTAGGGGTGTGGTTTGGGGTTGGGGTTGGGGTTAGGGTTAGGGTTAGGGTAAGGGTTAGGGTTAGGGTTAGGGTTAGGGTTAATATCCGCTCGGGGTGGATCTTCGTTATTTCCCTTATATTGACCCATTTGCATGCTAGAACACCACTGGGAGCGAATAGGGTTCGTTTTGGGGGGTTTTCGGGCTCAATTTGGTAAATTCCTATTTTGCTCAATTTTGGCCAATCCGGCCAGGTCGCGAAGAGCCTAATATCCACTCGGGGAGGATCTTCTTTATTTCCCGTATATTGACCCATTTGGATGCTAGAACACCCCTGGGAGCGAAGAGGGCTGGTTTGGGGGGTTTTCGGGCTCAATATGGTAAATTCTTATTTTACTCAATTTTGGCCAATTCGGCCAAAAGCCTAATATCCGCTCGGGGTGGATCTTCTTTATTTCCCGTATATTGACCCATTGGGATGCTACAACACCCTTCGGAGCGAAGAGGGCTGCTTTGGGGGGTTTTATGGCTCATTTTGGTAAATTCCTATTTTGCTCGGCCAGGTCGCGAATGAGTCTAATATCCGGTTGGGGTGGGTTAGGGGTGGGGTTGGGGTTAGGGTTAGGGTTAATATCCGCTCGGGGTGAATCTTCGTTATTTCCCTTATATTGACCCATTTGCATGCTAGAACACCCCTGGGAGCGAAGAGGGTTCGTTTTGGGGGTTTTCGGGCTCAATATGGTAAATTCTTATTTTACTCAATTTTGGCCAATTCGGCCAAAAGCCTAATATCCGCTCGGAGTGGATCTTCTTTTTTTCCCGTATATTGACCCATTTAGATGCTAGAACACCCTTCGGAGCGAAGAGGGCTGGTTTGGGGGGTTTTATGGCTCATTTTGGTAAATTCCTATTTTGCTAAATTTTGGCCAATTCAGCCAGGTCGCTAAGACCCTAATATCCGATCGGGGAGGATCTTCATTATTTCCCGTGTATTGACCCATTTGCATGCCAGAACACCCCTCGGAATGAAGAGGGCTGGTTTGGGGGGTTTTCTGGCTCAATTTGGTAAATTCCATTTTTGCTCGGCCAGGTCGCGAAAGAGCCTAATATCCGGTCGGTGTGGTTAGGGGTAGGGTAGGGTTAGGGCTGGGGTTGGGGTTTGGGGTTGGGGTTTGGGGTTGGGGTTAGGGTTAATATCCGCTCGGGGTGGATCTTCCTTATTTCCCGTATATTGACCCATTTGCATGCCAGAACACCCCTCGGAACGAAGAGGGCTGGTTTGGGGGGTTTACGGGCTCAATTTGGTAAATTCCTTTTTTGCTCGGCCAGGTCGCGAAAGAGTCTAATATCCGGTCGGGGTGGGTTAGGGGTGGGGTTAGGTGTGGGGTTTGGGGTTGGGGTTTGGGGTTGGGGTTGGGGTTAGGGTTAGGGTTAGGGTAAGGGTTAGGGTTAGGGTTAATATCCGCTCGGGGTGGATCTTCGTTATTTCCCTTATATTGACCCATTTGCATGCTAAAACACCCCTGGGAGCGAAGAGGGCTGGTTTGGGGGGTTTTCGGGCTCAATATGGTAAATTCTTATTTTACTCAATTTTGGCCAATTCGGCCAAAAGCCTAATATCCGCTCGGGGTGGATCTTCTTTATTTTCCTTATATTGACCTATTTGGATGCTACAACACCCTTCGGAGCGAAGAGGGCTGGTTTGGGGGGTTTATGGCTCATTTTGGTAAATTCCTATTTTGCTCGGCCAGGTCGCGAAAGAGTCTAATATCCGGTTGGGGTGGGTAAGGGGTGGGGTTGGGGTTAGGGTTAGGGTTAATATCCGCTCGGGGTGAATCTTCGTTATTTCCCTTATATTGACCCATTTGGATGCTAGAACACCCTTCGGAGCGAAGAGGGTTGGTTTGGGGGGTTTTATGGCTCATTTTGGTAAATTCCTATTTTGCTCGGCCAGGTCGCGAAAGAGTCTAATATCCGATCGGGGTGGGTTAGGGGTGAGGTTAGGGGTGGGGTTGGGGTTGGGGTTTTGGGTTGGGGTTGGGGTTAGGGTTAGGGTTAGGGTAAAGGTTTAGGGTAAGGGTTAGGATTAATATCCGCTCGGGGTGAATCTTCGTTATTTCCCGTATATTGACCCATTTGGATGCTAGAACACCCTTCGGAGCGAAGAGGGCTGGTTTGGGGGGTTTTCGGGCTCAATATGGTAAATTCTTATTTTACTCAATTTTGGCCAATTCGGCCAAAAGCCTAATATCCGCTCGGGGTGGATCTTCTTTATTTCCCGTATATTGACCCATTTGGATGCTAGAACATCCTTCGGAGCGAAGAGGGCTGGTTTGGGGGGTTTTATGGCTCATTTTGGTAAATTCCTATTTTGCTCGGCCAGGTCGCGAAAGAGTCTAATATCCGGTTGGGGTGGGTTAGGGGTGGGGTTGGGGTTTAGGGTTAGGGTTAATATCCGCTCGGGGTGAATCTTCGTTATTTCCCTTATATTGACCCATTTGCATGCTAGAACACCCCTCGGAACGAAGAGGGATGGTTAGGGGGGTTTTATGGCTCATTTTGGTAAATTCCTAATTTGCTAAATTTTGGCCAATTCAGCCAGGTCGCTAAGACCCTAAGATCCGATCGGGGAGGATCTTCATTATTTCCCGTGTATTGACCCATTTGCATGCCAGAACACCCGTCGGAACGAAGAGGGCTGGTTTGGGGGGTTTACGGGCTCAATTTGGTAAATTCCATTTTTGCTCGGCCAGGTCGCGAAAGAGCCTAATATCCGGTCGGGGTGGTTAGGGGTAGGGTAGGGTTAGGGCTGGGGTTGGGGTGTGGGGTTGGGGTTAGGGTTAATATCCGCTCGGGGTGGATCTTCGTTATTTCCCGTATATTGACCCATTTGCATGCTAGAACACCCCTCGGAACGAAGAGGGATGGTTTTGGGGGTTTTATGGCTCATTTTGGTAAATTCCTATTTTGCTCGGCCAGGTCGCGAAAGAGTCTAATATCCGGTCGGGGTGGGTTAGGGGTGAGGTTAGGGGTGTGGTTTGGGGTTGGGGTTGGGGTTTGGGGTTGGGGTTGGGGTTAGGGTTAGGGTTAGGGTAAGGGTTAGGGTTAGGGTTAGGGTTAGGGTTAATATCCGCTCGGGGTGGATCTTCGTTATTTCCCTTATATTGACCCATTTGCATGCTAGAACACCACTGGGAGCGAATAGGGTTCGTTTTGGGGGGTTTTCGGGCTCAATTTGGTAAATTCCTATTTTGCTCAATTTTGGCCAATCCGGCCAGGTCGCTAAGAGCCTAATATCCGCTCGGGGAGGATCTTCATTATTTCCCGTGTATTGACCCATTTGCATGCCGGAACACCCCTTGGAACGAAGAGGGCTGGTTTGGGGGGTTTACGGGCTCAATTTGGTAAATTCCTTTTTTGCTCGGCCAGGTCGCGAAACAGTCTAATATCCGGTCAGGGTGGGTTAGGGGTGGGGTTAGGGGTGGGGTTTGCGGTTGGGGTTTGGGGTTGGGGTTGGGGTTAGGGTTAGGGTTAGGGTAAGGGTTAGGGTAAGGGTTAGGATTAATATCTGCTCGGGGTGGATCTTCGTTATTTCCCGTATATTCACCCATTTCCATGCTAGAACACCCCGCGGAACGAAAAGGAATGGTTTAAGGGGGTTTTCGGGCTCAATTTATTAAATTCCTATATTGCTCAATTTTGGCCAATTCGGCCAGGTCGCGAAGAGCCTAATATCCGCTCGGGGAGGATCTTCTTTATTTCCCGTATATTGACCCATTTGGATGCTAGAACACCCCTGGGAGCGAAGAGGGCTGGTTTGGGGGGTTTTCGGGCTCAATATGGTAAATTCTTATTTTACTCAATTTTGGCCAATTCGGCCAAAAGCCTAATATCCGCTCGGGGTGGATCTTCTTTATTTCCCGTATATTGACCCATTGGGATGCTAGAACACCCTTCGGAGCGAAGAGGGCTGCTTTGGGGGGTTTTATGGCTCATTTTGGTAAATTCCTATTTTGCTCGGCCAGGTCGCGAATGAGTCTAATATCCGGTTGGGGTGGGTTAGGGGTGGGGTTGGGGTTAGGGTTAGGGTTAATACCCGCTCGGGGTGAATCTTCGTTATTTCCCTTATATTGACCCATTTGCATGCTAGAACACCCCAGGGAGCGAAGAGGGTTCGTTTTGGGGGTTTTCGGGCTCAATATGGTAAATTCTTATTTTACTTAATTTTGGCCAATTCGGCCAAAAGCCTAATATCCGCTCGGAGTGGATCTTCTTTTTTTCCCGTATATTGACCCATTTAGATGCTAGAACACCCTTCGGAGCGAAGAGGGCTGGTTTGGGGGGTTTTATGGCTCATTTTGGTAAATTCCTATTTTGCTAAATTTTGGCCAATTCAGCCAGGTCGCTAAGACCCTAATATCCGATCGGGGAGGATCTTCATTATTTCCCGTGTATTGACCCATTTGCATGCCAGAACACCCCTCGGAATGAAGAGGGCTGGTTTGGGGGGTTTTCTGGCTCAATTTGGTAAATTCCATTTTTGCTCGGCCAGGTCGCGAAAGAGCCTAATATCCGGTCGGTGTGGTTAGGGGTAGGGTAGGGTTAGGGCTGGGGTTGGGGTTTGGGGTTGGGGTTTGGGGTTAGGGTTAGGGTTAATATCCGCTCGGGGTGGATCTTCGTTATTTCCCGTATATTGACCCATTTGCATGCCAGAACACCCCTCGGAACGAAGAGGGCTGGTTTGGGGGGTTTACGGGCTCAATTTGGTAAATTCCTTTTTTGCTCGGCCAGGTCGCGAAAGAGTCTAATATCCGGTCGGGGTGGGTTAGGGGTGGGGTTAGGGGTGGGGTTTGGGGATGGGGTTTGGGGTTGGGGTTGGGGTTAGGGTTAGGGTTAGGGTTAGGGTAAGGGTTAGGGTTAGGGTTAATATCCGCTCGGGGTGGATCTTCGTTATTTCCCTTATATTGACCCATTTGCATGCTAGAACACCCCTGGGAGCGAAGAGGGCTGGTTTGGGGGGTTTTCGGGCTCAATATGGTAAATTCTTATTTTAATCAATTTTGGCCAATTCGGCCAAAAGCCTAATATCCGCTCGGGGTGGATCTTCTTTATTTCCCGTATACTGACCTATTTGGATGCTACAACACCCTTCGGAGCGAAGAGGGCTGGTTTGGGGGGTTTTATGGCTCATTTTGGTAAATTCCTATTTTGCTCGGCCAGGTCGCGAAAGAGTCTAATATCCGGTTGGGGTGGGTTAGGGGTGGGGTTGGGGTTAGGGTTAGGGTTAATATCCGCTCGGGGTGAATCTTCGTTATTTCCCTTATATTGACCCATTTGCATGCTAGAACACCCCTGGGAGCGAAGAGGGTTCGTTTTGGGGGTTTTATGGCTCAATATGGTAAATTCTTCTTTTACTCAATTTTGGCCAATTCGGCCAAAAGCCTAATATCCGCTCGGGGTGGATCTTCTTTTTTTCCCGTATATTGACCCATTTAGATGCTAGAACACCCTTCGGAGCGAAGAGGGCTGGTTTGGGGGGTTTTATGGCTCATTTTGGTAAATTCCTATTTTGCTAAATTTTGGCCAATTCAGCCAGGTCGCTAAGACCCTAATATCCGATCGGGGAGGATCTTCATTATTTCCCGTGTATTGACCCATTTGCATGCCAGAATACCCCTCGGAACGAAGAGGGCTGGTTTAGGGGGTTTACGGGCTCAATTTGGTAAATTCCATTTTTGCTCGGCCAGGTCGCGAAAGAGCCTAATATCCGGTCGGGGTGGTTAGGGGTAGGGTAGGGTTAGGGCTGGGGTTGGGGTTTGGGGTTAGGGTTAGGGTTAATATCCGCTCGGGGTGGATCTTCGTTATTTCCCGTATATTGACCCATTTGCATGCCAGAACACCCCTCGGAACGAAGAGGGCTGGTTTGGGGGGTTTACGGGCTCAATTTGGTAAATTCCTTTTTTGCTCGGCCAGGTCGCGAAAGAGTCTAATATCCGGTCGGGGTGGGTTAGGGGTGGGGTTAGGGGTGGGGTTTGGGGATGGGGTTTGGGGTTGGGGTTGGGGTTAGGGTTAGGGTTAGGGTTAGGGTAAGGGTTAGGGTTAGGGTTAATATCCGCTCGGGGTGGATCTTCGTTATTTCCCTTATATTGACCCATTTGCATGCTAGAACACCCCTGGGAGCGAAGAGGGCTGGTTTGGGGGGTTTTCGGGCTCAATATGGTAAATTCTTATTTTAATCAATTTTGGCCAATTCGGCCAAAAGCCTAATATCCGCTCGGGGTGGATCTTCTTTATTTCCCGTATACTGACTTATTTGGATGCTACAACACCCTTCGGAGCGAAGAGGGCTGGTTTGGGGGGTTTTATGGCTCATTTTGGTAAATTCCTATTTTGCTCGGCCAGGTCGCGAAAGAGTCTAATATCCGGTTGGGGTGGGTTAGGGGTGGGGTTGGGGTTAGGGTTAGGGTTAATATCCGCTCGGGGTGAATCTTCGTTATTTCCCTTATATTGACCCATTTGCATGCTAGAACACCCCTGGGAGCGAAGAGGGTTCGTTTTGGGGGTTTTATGGCTCAATATGGTAAATTCTTCTTTTACTCAATTTTGGCCAATTCGGCCAAAAGCCTAATATCCGCTCGGGGTGGATCTTCTTTTTTTCCCGTATATTGACCCATTTAGATGCTAGAACACCCTTCGGAGCGAAGAGGGCTGGTTTGGGGGGTTTTATGGCTCATTTTGGTAAATTCCTATTTTGCTAAATTTTGGCCAATTCAGCCAGGTCGCTAAGACCCTAATATCCGATCGGGGAGGATCTTCATTATTTCCCGTGTATTGACCCATTTGCATGCCAGAATACCCCTCGGAACGAAGAGGGCTGGTTTGGGGGGTTTACGGGCTCAATTTGGTAAATTCCATTTTTGCTCGGCCAGGTCGCGAAAGAGCCTAATATCCGGTCGGGGTGGTTAGGGGTAGGGTAGGGTTAGGGCTGGGGTTGGGGTTTGGGGTTGGGGTTAGGGTTAATATCCGCTCGGGGTGGATCTTCGTTATTTCCCTTATATTGACCCATTTGCATGCTAGAACACCACTGGGAGCGAAGAGGGTTCGTTTTGGGGGTTTTCGGGCTCAATATGGTAAATTCTTATTTTACTTAATTTTGGCCAATTCGGCCAAAAGCCTAATATCCGCTCGGGGTGGATCTTCTTTATTTCCCGTATATTCACCCGTTTGGATGCTAGAACACCCCTTGGAACGAAGAGGGCTGGTTTGGGGGGTTTTGGGGCTCAATTTGGTAAATTCCTTTTTTGCTCAATTTCGGCCAATTCGGCCAGGTCGTGAAGAGCCTAATATCCGCTCGGGGAGGATCTTCATTATTTCCCGTGTATTGACCCATTTGCATGCCAGAACACCCCTGGGAGCGAACAGGGTTCGTTTTGGGGGTTTTCGGGCTCAATTTTGTAAATTCTTATTTTACTCAATTTTGGCCAATTCGGCCAAAAGCCTAATATCCGCTCGGGGTGGATCTTCTTTATTTCCCGTATATTGACCCATTTGGATGCTAGAACACCCTTCGGAGCGAAGAGGGCTGGTTTGGGGGGTTTTATGGCTCATTTTGGTAAATTCCTATTTTGCTCGGCCAGGTCGCGAAAGAGTCTAATATCCGATCGGGGTGGGTTAGGGGTGAGGTTAGGGGTGGGGTTGGGGTTGGGGTTTTGGGTTGGGGTTGGGGTTAGGGTTAGGGTTAGGGTAAAGGGTTAGGGTAAGGGTTAGGATTAATATCCGCTCGGGGTGGATCTTCGTTATTTCCCTTATATTGACCCATTTGCATGCGAGAACACCCCTGGGAGCGAAGAGGGTTCGTTTTGGGGGTTTTCGGGCTCAAAATGGTAAATTCTTATTTTACTCAATTTTGGCCAATTCGGCCAAAAGCCTAATATCCGCTCGGGGTGAATCTTCGTTATTTCCCTTATATTGACCCATTTGCATGCTAGAACACCCCTGGGAGCGAAGAGGGTTTGTTTTGGGGGTTTTCGGGCTCAATATGGTAAATTCTTATTTTACTCAATTTTGGCCAATTCGGCCAAATGCCTTATATCCGCTCGGGGTGGATCTTCTTTTTTTCCCGTATATTGACCCATTTGCATGCCAGAACACCCCTCGGAATGAAGAGGGCTGGTTTGGGGGGTTTTCGGGCTCAATTTGGTAAATTCCATTTTTGCTCGGCCAGGTCGCGAAAGAGCCTAATATCCGGTCGGGGTGGTTAGGGGTAGGGTAGGGTTAGGGCTGGGGTTGCGGTTTGGGGTTGGGGTTAGGGTTAATATCCGCTCGGGGTGGATCTTCTTTATTTCCCGTATATTGACCCATTTGGATGCTAGAACACCCTTCGGAGCGAAGAGAGCTGGTTTGGGGGGTTTTATGGCTCATTTTGGTAAATTCCTATTTTGCTCGGCCAGGTCGCGAAAGAGTCTAATATCCGGTCGGGGTGGGTTAGGGGTGAGGTTAGGGGTGTGGTTTGGGGTTGGGGTTGGGGTTGGGGTTTGGGGTTGGGGTTGGGGTTAGGGTTAGGGTTAGGGTAAGGGTTAGGGTTAGGGTTAGGGTTAATATCCGCTCGGGGTGAATCTTCGTTATTTCCCTTATATTGACCATTTGCATGCTAGAACACCCCTGGGAGCGAAGAGGGTTCGTTTTGGGGGTTTTCGGGCTCAATATGGTAAATTCTTATTTTACTCAATTTTGGCCAATTCGGCCAAAAGCCTAATATTCGCTCGGGTGGATCTTCTTTTTTTCCCGTATATTGACCCATTTAGATGCTAGAACACCCTTCGGAGCGAAGAGGGCTGGTTAGGGGGGTTTTATGGCTCATTTTGGTAAATTCCTATTTTGCTAAATTTTGGCCAATTCAGCCAGGTCGCTAAGACCCTAAGATCCGATCGGGGAGGATCTTCATTATTTCCCGTGTATTGACCCATTTGCATGCCAGAACACCCCTCGGAACGAAGAGGGCTGGTTTGGGGGGTTTACGGGCTCTATTTGGTAAATTCCATTTTTGCTCGGCCAGGTCGCGAAAGAGCCTAATATCCGGTCGGGGTGGTTAGGGGTAGGGTAGGGTTAGGGCTGGGGTTGCGGTTTGGGGTTGGGGTTAGGGTTAATATCCGCTCGGGGTGGATCTTCTTTATTTCCCGTATATTGACCCATTTGGATGCTAGAACACCCTTCGGAGCGAAGAGAGCTGGTTTGGGGGGTTTTATGGCTCATTTTGGTAAATTCCTATTTTGCTCGGCCAGGTCGCGAAAGAGTCTAATATCCGGTCGGGGTGGGTTAGGGGTGAGGTTAGGGGTGTGGTTTGGGGTTGGGGTTGGGGTTGGGGTTTGGGGTTGGGGTTGGGGTTAGGGTTAGGGTTAGGGTAAGGGTTAGGGTTAGGGTTAGGGTTAATATCCGCTCGGGGTGAATCTTCGTTATTTCCCTTATATTGACCATTTGCATGCTAGAACACCCCTGGGAGCGAAGAGGGTTCGTTTTGGGGGTTTTCGGGCTCAATATGGTAAATTCTTATTTTACTCAATTTTGGCCAATTCGGCCAAAAGCCTAATATTCGCTCGGGTGGATCTTCTTTTTTTCCCGTATATTGACCCATTTAGATGCTAGAACACCCTTCGGAGCGAAGAGGGCTGGTTAGGGGGGTTTTATGGCTCATTTTGGTAAATTCCTATTTTGCTAAATTTTGGCCAATTCAGCCAGGTCGCTAAGACCCTAAGATCCGATCGGGGAGGATCTTCATTATTTCCCGTGTATTGACCCATTTGCATGCCAGAACACCCCTCGGAACGAAGAGGGCTGGTTTGGGGGGTTTACGGGCTCTATTTGGTAAATTCCATTTTTGCTCGGCCAGGTCGCGAAAGAGCCTAATATCCGGTCGGGGTGGTTAGGGGTAGGGTAGGGTTAGGGCTGGGGTTGGGGTTTGGGGTTGGGGTTAGGGTTAATATCCGCTCGGGGTGGATCTTCGTTATTTCCCGTATATTGACCCATTTGCATGCTAGAACACCCCTCGGAACGAAGAGGGATGGTTTTGGGGGTTTTATGGCTCATTTTGGTAAATTCCTATTTTGCTCGGCCAGGTCGCGAAAGAGTCTAATATCCGGTCGGGGTGGGTTAGGGGTGAGGTTAGGGGTGTGGTTTGGGGTTGGGGTTGGGGTTAGGGTTAGGGTTAGGGTAAGGGTTAGGGTTAGGGTTAGGGTTAGGGTTAATATCCGCTCGGGGTGGATCTTCGTTATTTCCCTTATATTGACCCATTTGCATGCTAGAACACCACTGGGAGCGAATAGGGTTCGTTTTGGGGGGTTTTCGGGCTCAATTTGGTAAATTCCTATTTTGCTCAATTTTGGCCAATCCGGCCAGGTCGCGAAGAGCCTAATATCCACTCGGGGAGGATCTTCTTTATTTCCCGTGTATTGACCCATTTGGATGCTAGAACACCCCTGGGAGCGAAGAGGGCTGGTTTGGGGGGTTTTCGGGCTCAATATGGTAAATTCTTATTTTACTCAATTTTGGCCAATTCGGCCAAAAGCCTAATATCCGCTCGGGGTGGATCTTCTTTATTTCCCGTATATTGACCCATTGGGATGCTACAACACCCTTCGGAGCGAAGAGGGCTGCTTTGGGGGGTTTTATGGCTCATTTTGGTAAATTCCTATTTTGCTCGGCCAGGTCGCGAATGAGTCTAATATCCGGTTGGGGTGGGTTAGGGGTGGGGTTGGGGTTAGGGTTAGGGTTAATATCCGCTCGGGGTGAATCTTCGTTATTTCCCTTATATTGACCCATTTGCATGCTAGAACACCCCTGGGAGCGAAGAGGGTTCGTTTTGGGGGTTTTCGGGCTCAATATGGTAAATTCTTATTTTACTCAATTTTGGCCAATTCGGCCAAAAGCCTAATATCCGCTCGGAGTGGATCTTCTTTTTTTCCCGTATATTGACCCATTTAGATGCTAGAACACCCTTCGGAGCGAAGAGGGCTGGTTTGGGGGGTTTTATGGCTCATTTTGGTAAATTCCTATTTTGCTAAATTTTGGCCAATTCAGCCAGGTCGCTAAGACCCTAATATCCGATCGGGGAGGATCTTCATTATTTCCCGTGTATTGACCCATTTGCATGCCAGAACACCCCTCGGAATGAAGAGGGCTGGTTTGGGGGGTTTTCTGGCTCAATTTGGTAAATTCCATTTTTGCTCGGCCAGGTCGCGAAAGAGCCTAATATCCGGTCGGTGTGGTTAGGGGTAGGGTAGGGTTAGGGCTGGGGTTGGGGTTTGGGGTTGGGGTTTGGGGTTGGGGTTAGGGTTAATATCCGCTCGGGGTGGATCTTCGTTATTTCCCGTATATTGACCCATTTGCATGCCAGAACACCCCTCGGAACGAAGAGGGCTGGTTTGGGGGGTTTACGGGCTCAATTTGGTAAATTCCTTTTTTGCTCGGCCAGGTCGCGAAAGAGTCTAATATCCGGTCGGGGTGGGTTAGGGGTGGGGTTAGGTGTGGGGTTTGGGGTTGGGGTTTGGGGTTGGGGTTGGGGTTAGGGTTAGGGTTAGGGTAAGGGTTAGGGTTAGGGTTAATATCCGCTCGGGGTGGATCTTCGTTATTTCCCTTATATTGACCCATTTGCATGCTAAAACACCCCTGGGAGCGAAGAGGGCTGGTTTGGGGGGTTTTCGGGCTCAATATGGTAAATTCTTATTTTACTCAATTTTGGCCAATTCGGCCAAAAGCCTAATATCCGCTCGGGGTGGATCTTCTTTATTTCCCTTATATTGACCTATTTGGATGCTAGAACACCCCTTGGAACGAAGAGGGCTGGTTTGGGGGGTTTTGGGGCTCAATTTGGTAAATTCCTTTTTTGCTCAATTTCGGCCAATTCGGCCAGGTCGTGAAGAGCCTAATATCCGCTCGGGGAGGATCTTCATTATTTCCCGTGTATTGACCCATTTGCATGCCAGAACACCCCTGGGAGCGAACAGGGTTCGTTTTGGGGGTTTTCGGGCTCAATTTTGTAAATTCTTATTTTACTCAATTTTGGCCAATTCGGCCAAAAGCCTAATATCCGCTCGGGGTGGATCTTCTTTATTTCCCGTATATTGACCCATTTGGATGCTAGAACACCCTTCGGAGCGAAGAGGGCTGGTTTGGGGGGTTTTATGGCTCATTTTGGTAAATTCCTATTTTGCTCGGCCAGGTCGCGAAAGAGTCTAATATCCGATCGGGGTGGGTTAGGGGTGAGGTTAGGGGTGGGGTTGGGGTTGGGGTTTTGGGTTGGGGTTGGGGTTAGGGTTAGGGTTAGGGTAAAGGGTTAGGGTAAGGGTTAGGATTAATATCCGCTCGGGGTGGATCTTCGTTATTTCCCTTATATTGACCCATTTGCATGCGAGAACACCCCTGGGAGCGAAGAGGGTTCGTTTTGGGGGTTTTCGGGCTCAAAATGGTAAATTCTTATTTTACTCAATTTTGGCCAATTCGGCCAAAAGCCTAATATCCGCTCGGGGTGAATCTTCGTTATTTCCCTTATATTGACCCATTTGCATGCTACAACACCCCTGGGAGCGAAGAGGGTTTGTTTTGGGGGTTTTCGGGCTCAATATGGTAAATTCTTATTTTACTCAATTTTGGCCAATTCGGCCAAATGCCTTATATCCGCTCGGGGTGGATCTTCTTTTTTTCCCGTATATTGACCCATTTGCATGCCAGAACACCCCTCGGAATGAAGAGGGCTGGTTTGGGGGGTTTTCGGGCTCAATTTGGTAAATTCCATTTTTGCTCGGCCAGGTCGCGAAAGAGCCTAATATCCGGTCGGGGTGGTTAGGGGTAGGGTAGGGTTAGGGCTGGGGTTGCGGTTTGGGGTTGGGGTTAGGGTTAATATCCGCTCGGGGTGGATCTTCTTTATTTCCCGTATATTGACCCATTTGGATGCTAGAACACCCTTCGGAGCGAAGAGAGCTGGTTTGGGGGGTTTTATGGCTCATTTTGGTAAATTCCTATTTTGCTCGGCCAGGTCGCGAAAGAGTCTAATATCCGGTCGGGGTGGGTTAGGGGTGAGGTTAGGGGTGTGGTTTGGGGTTGGGGTTGGGGTTGGGGTTTGGGGTTGGGGTTGGGGTTAGGGTTAGGGTTAGGGTAAGGGTTAGGGTTAGGGTTAGGGTTAATATCCGCTCGGGGTGAATCTTCGTTATTTCCCTTATATTGACCATTTGCATGCTAGAACACCCCTGGGAGCGAAGAGGGTTCGTTTTGGGGGTTTTCGGGCTCAATATGGTAAATTCTTATTTTACTCAATTTTGGCCAATTCGGCCAAAAGCCTAATATTCGCTCGGGTGGATCTTCTTTTTTTCCCGTATATTGACCCATTTAGATGCTAGAACACCCTTCGGAGCGAAGAGGGCTGGTTAGGGGGGTTTTATGGCTCATTTTGGTAAATTCCTATTTTGCTAAATTTTGGCCAATTCAGCCAGGTCGCTAAGACCCTAAGATCCGATCGGGGAGGATCTTCATTATTTCCCGTGTATTGACCCATTTGCATGCCAGAACACCCCTCGGAACGAAGAGGGCTGGTTTGGGGGGTTTACGGGCTCTATTTGGTAAATTCCATTTTTGCTCGGCCAGGTCGCGAAAGAGCCTAATATCCGGTCGGGGTGGTTAGGGGTAGGGTAGGGTTAGGGCTGGGGTTGGGGTTTGGGGTTGGGGTTAGGGTTAATATCCGCTCGGGGTGGATCTTCTTTATTTCCCGTATATTGACCCATTTGGATGCTAGAACACCCTTCGGAGCGAAGAGAGCTGGTTTGGGGGGTTTTATGGCTCATTTTGGTAAATTCCTATTTTGCTCGGCCAGGTCGCGAAAGAGTCTAATATCCGGTCGGGGTGGGTTAGGGGTGAGGTTAGGGGTGTGGTTTGGGGTTGGGGTTGGGGTTGGGGTTTGGGGTTGGGGTTGGGGTTAGGGTTAGGGTTAGGGTAAGGGTTAGGGTTAGGGTTAGGGTTAATATCCGCTCGGGGTGAATCTTCGTTATTTCCCTTATATTGACCATTTGCATGCTAGAACACCCCTGGGAGCGAAGAGGGTTCGTTTTGGGGGTTTTCGGGCTCAATATGGTAAATTCTTATTTTACTCAATTTTGGCCAATTCGGCCAAAAGCCTAATATTCGCTCGGGTGGATCTTCTTTTTTTCCCGTATATTGACCCATTTAGATGCTAGAACACCCTTCGGAGCGAAGAGGGCTGGTTAGGGGGGTTTTATGGCTCATTTTGGTAAATTCCTATTTTGCTAAATTTTGGCCAATTCAGCCAGGTCGCTAAGACCCTAAGATCCGATCGGGGAGGATCTTCATTATTTCCCGTGTATTGACCCATTTGCATGCCAGAACACCCCTCGGAACGAAGAGGGCTGGTTTGGGGGGTTTACGGGCTCTATTTGGTAAATTCCATTTTTGCTCGGCCAGGTCGCGAAAGAGCCTAATATCCGGTCGGGGTGGTTAGGGGTAGGGTAGGGTTAGGGCTGGGGTTGGGGTTTGGGGTTGGGGTTAGGGTTAATATCCGCTCGGGGTGGATCTTCGTTATTTCCCGTATATTGACCCATTTGCATGCTAGAACACCCCTCGGAACGAAGAGGGATGGTTTTGGGGGTTTTATGGCTCATTTTGGTAAATTCCTATTTTGCTCGGCCAGGTCGCGAAAGAGTCTAATATCCGGTCGGGGTGGGTTAGGGGTGAGGTTAGGGGTGTGGTTTGGGGTTGGGGTTGGGGTTAGGGTTAGGGTTAGGGTAAGGGTTAGGGTTAGGGTTAGGGTTAGGGTTAATATCCGCTCGGGGTGGATCTTCGTTATTTCCCTTATATTGACCCATTTGCATGCTAGAACACCACTGGGAGCGAATAGGGTTCGTTTTGGGGGGTTTTCGGGCTCAATTTGGTAAATTCCTATTTTGCTCAATTTTGGCCAATCCGGCCAGGTCGCGAAGAGCCTAATATCCACTCGGGGAGGATCTTCTTTATTTCCCGTGTATTGACCCATTTGGATGCTAGAACACCCCTGGGAGCGAAGAGGGCTGGTTTGGGGGGTTTTCGGGCTCAATATGGTAAATTCTTATTTTACTCAATTTTGGCCAATTCGGCCAAAAGCCTAATATCCGCTCGGGGTGGATCTTCTTTATTTCCCGTATATTGACCCATTGGGATGCTACAACACCCTTCGGAGCGAAGAGGGCTGCTTTGGGGGGTTTTATGGCTCATTTTGGTAAATTCCTATTTTGCTCGGCCAGGTCGCGAATGAGTCTAATATCCGGTTGGGGTGGGTTAGGGGTGGGGTTGGGGTTAGGGTTAGGGTTAATATCCGCTCGGGGTGAATCTTCGTTATTTCCCTTATATTGACCCATTTGCATGCTAGAACACCCCTGGGAGCGAAGAGGGTTCGTTTTGGGGGTTTTCGGGCTCAATATGGTAAATTCTTATTTTACTCAATTTTGGCCAATTCGGCCAAAAGCCTAATATCCGCTCGGAGTGGATCTTCTTTTTTTCCCGTATATTGACCCATTTAGATGCTAGAACACCCTTCGGAGCGAAGAGGGCTGGTTTGGGGGGTTTTATGGCTCATTTTGGTAAATTCCTATTTTGCTAAATTTTGGCCAATTCAGCCAGGTCGCTAAGACCCTAATATCCGATCGGGGAGGATCTTCATTATTTCCCGTGTATTGACCCATTTGCATGCCAGAACACCCCTCGGAATGAAGAGGGCTGGTTTGGGGGGTTTTCTGGCTCAATTTGGTAAATTCCATTTTTGCTCGGCCAGGTCGCGAAAGAGCCTAATATCCGGTCGGTGTGGTTAGGGGTAGGGTAGGGTTAGGGCTGGGGTTGGGGTTTGGGGTTGGGGTTTGGGGTTGGGGTTAGGGTTAATATCCGCTCGGGGTGGATCTTCGTTATTTCCCGTATATTGACCCATTTGCATGCCAGAACACCCCTCGGAACGAAGAGGGCTGGTTTGGGGGGTTTACGGGCTCAATTTGGTAAATTCCTTTTTTGCTCGGCCAGGTCGCGAAAGAGTCTAATATCCGGTCGGGGTGGGTTAGGGGTGGGGTTAGGTGTGGGGTTTGGGGTTGGGGTTTGGGGTTGGGGTTGGGGTTAGGGTTAGGGTTAGGGTAAGGGTTAGGGTTAGGGTTAATATCCGCTCGGGGTGGATCTTCGTTATTTCCCTTATATTGACCCATTTGCATGCTAAAACACCCCTGGGAGCGAAGAGGGCTGGTTTGGGGGGTTTTCGGGCTCAATATGGTAAATTCTTATTTTACTCAATTTTGGCCAATTCGGCCAAAAGCCTAATATCCGCTCGGGGTGGATCTTCTTTATTTCCCTTATATTGACCTATTTGGATGCTACAACACCCTTCGGAGCGAAGAGGGCTGGTTTGGGGGGTTTATGGCTCATTTTGGTAAATTCCTATTTTGCTCGGCCAGGTCGCGAAAGAGTCTAATATCCGGTTGGGGTGGGTAAGGGGTGGGGTTGGGGTTAGGGTTAGGGTTAATATCCGCTCGGGGTGAATCTTCGTTATTTCCCTTATATTGACCCATTTGCATGCTAGAACACCCCCTGGGAGCGAAGAGGGTTCGTTTTGGGGGTTTTCGGGCTCAATATGGTAAATTCTTATTTTACTCAATTTTGGCCAATTCGGCCAAAAGCCTAATATCCGCTCGGGGTGGATCTTCTTTTTTTCCCGTATATTGACCCATTTAGATGCTAGAACACCCTTCGGAGCGAAGAGGGCTGGTTTGGGGGGTTTTATGGCTCATTTTGGTAAATTCCTATTTTGCTAAATTTTGGCCAATTCAGCCAGGTCGCTAAGACCCTAATATCCGATCGGGGAGGATCTTCATTATTTCCCGTGTATTGACCCATTTGCATGCCAGAATACCCCTCGGAACGAAGAGGGCTGGTTTGGGGGGTTTACGGGCTCAATTTGGTAAATTCCATTTTTGCTCGGCCAGGTCGCGAAAGAGCCTAATATCCGGTCGGGGTGGTTAGGGGTAGGGTAGGGTTAGGGCTGGGGTTGGGGTTTGGGGTTGAGGTTAGGGTTAATATCCGCTCGGTGTGGATCTTCGTTATTTCCCGTATATTGACCCATTTGCATGCTAGAACACCCCTCGGAACGAAGAGGGATGGTTTTGGGGGTTTTATGGCTCATTTTGGTAAATTCCTATTTTGCTCGGCCAGGTCGCGAAAGAGTCTAATATCCGGTCGGGGTGGGTTAGGGGTGAGGTTAGGGGTGTGGTTTGGGGTTCGGGTTGGGGTTTGGGGTTGGGGTTGGGGTTAGGGTTAGGGTTAGGGTTAGGGTTAGGGTTAGGGTTAGGGTTAGGGTTAATATCCGCTCGGGGTGGATCTTCGTTATTTCCCTTATATTGACCCATTTGCATGCTAGAACACCACTGGGAGCGAAGAGGGTTCGTTTTGGGGGTTTTCGGGCTCAATATGGTAAATTCTTATTTTACTCAATTTTGGCCAATTCGGCCAAAAGCCTAATATCCGCTCGGGGTGGATCTTCTTTATTTCCCGTATATTCACCCGTTTGGATGCTAGAACACCCCTCGGAACGAAGAGGGCTGGTTTGGGGGGTTTTGGGGCTCAATTTGGTAAATTCCTTTTTTGCTCAATTTCGGCCAATTCGGCCAGGTCGTGAAGAGCCTAATATCCGCTCGGGGAGGATCTTCATTATTTCCCGTGTATGGTCATAAACCATTTGCATGCCAGAACACCCCTGGGAGCGAACAGGGTTCGTTTTGGGGGTTTTCGGGCTCAATATGGTAAATTCTTATTTTACTCAATTTTGGCCAATTCGGCCAAAAGCCTTATATCCGCTCGGGGTGGATCTTCTTTTTTTCCCGTATATTGACCCATTTGCATGCCAGAACACCCCTCGGAATGAAGAGGGCTGGTTTGGGGGGTTTTCGGGCTCAATTTGGTAAATTCCATTTTTGCTCGGCCAGGTCGCGAAAGAGCCTAATATCCGGTCGGGGTGGGTTAGGGGTGAGGTTAGGGGTGTGGTTTGGGGTTGGGGTTGGGGTTGGGGTTTGGGGTTGGGGTTGGGGTTAGGGTTAGGGTTAGGGTAAGGGTTAGGGTTAGGGTTAGGGTTAATATCCGCTCGGGATGGATCTTCGTTATTTCCCTTATATTGACCCATTTGCATGCTAGAACACCCCTGGGAGCGAAGAGGGTTCGTTTTGGGGGTTTTCGGGCTCATTATGGTAAATTCTTATTTTACTCAATTTTGGCCAATTCGGCCAAAAGCCTAATATCCGCTAAGGGTGGATCTTCTTTATTTCCCGTATATTCACCCATTTGGATGCTAGAACACCCCTCGGAACGAAGAGGGATGGTTTGGGGGGTTTTCGGGCTCAATTTGGTAAATTCCTATTTTGCTCAATTTTGGCCAATCCGGCCAGGTCGCTAAGAGCCTAATATCCGCTCGGGGAGGATCTTCATTATTTCCCGTGTATTGACCCATTTGCATGCCAGAACACCCCTCGGAACGAAGGGGGCTGGTTTGGGGGGTTTACGGGCTCAATTTGGTAAATTCCATTTTTGCTCGGCCAGGTCGCGAAAGAGCCTAATATCCGGTCGGGTTTGTTAGGGGAAGGGTAGGGTTAGGGCTGGGGTTGGGGTTTGGGGTTGGGGTTAGGGTTAATATCCGCTCGGGGTCGATCTTCGTTATTTCCCGTATATTGACCCATTTGCATGCTAGAACACCCCTCGGAACGAAGAGGGATGGTTTTGGGGGTTTTATGGCTCATTTTGGTAAATTCCTATTTTGCTCGGCCAGGTCGCGAAAGAGTCTAATATCCGGTCGGGGTGGGTTAGGGGTGAGGTTAGGGGTGTGGTTTGGGGTTGGGGTTGGGGTTTGGGGTTGGGGTTGGGTTTAAGGTTAGGGTTAGGGTAAGGGTTAGGGTTAGGGTTAGGGTTAATATCCACTCGGAGTGGATCTTCGTTATTTCCCTTATATTGACCCATTTGCATGCTAGAACACCACTGGGAGCGAATAGGGTTCGTTTTGGGGGTTTTCGGGCTCAATATGGTAAATTCTTATTTTACTCAATTTTGGCCAATTCGGCCAAAAGCCTAATATCCGCTCGGGGTGGATCTTCTTTATTTCCCGTATATTCACCCATTTGGATACTAGAACACCCCTCGGAACGAAGAGGGCTGGTTTGGGGGGGTTTTGGGCTCAATTTGGTAAATTCCTTTTTTCCTCAATTTCGGCCAATTCGGCCAGGTCGTGAAGAGCCTAATATCCGCTGGGGGAGGATCTTCATTATTTCCAGTGTATTGACCCATTTGCATGCCAGAACACCCCTGGGAGCGAACAGGGTTCGTTTTGGGGGTTTTCGGGCTCAATATGGTAAATTCTTATTTTACTCAATTTTGGCCAATTCGGCCAAAAGCCTAATATCCGCTCGGGGTGGATCTTCTTTATTTCCCGTATATTGACCCATTTGGATGCTAGAACACCCTTCGGAGCGAAGAGGGCTGGTTTGGGGGGTTTTATGGCTCATTTTGGTAAATTCCTATTTTGCTCGGCCAGGTCGCGAAAGAGTCTAATATCCGATCGGGGTGGGTTAGGGGTGAGGTTAGGGGTGGGGTTGGGGTTGGGGTTGGGGTTTTGGGTTGGGGTTGGGGTTAGGGTTAGGGTAAAGGGTTAGGGTAAGGGTTAGGATTAATATCCGCTCGGGGTGGATCTTCGTTATTTCCCTTATATTGACCCATTTGCATGCTTAGAACACCCCTGGGAGCGAAGAGGGTTCGTTTTGGGGGTTTTCGGGCTCAAATTGGTAAATTCTTATTTTACTCAATTTTGGCCAATTCGGCCAAAAGCCTAATATCCGCTCGGGGTGAATCTTCGTTATTTCCCTTATATTGACCCATTTGCATGCTAGAACACCCCTGGGAGCGAAGAGGGCTGGTTTGGGGGGTTTTCGGGCTCAATTTGGTAAATTCCATTTTTGCTCGGCCAGGTCGCGAAAGAGCCTAATATCCGGTCGGGGTGGTTAGGGTTAGGGTAGGGTTAGGGCTGGGGTTGGGGTTTGGGGTTGGGGATAGGGTTAATATCCGCTCGGAGTGGATCTTCGTTATTTCCCGTATATTGACCCATTTGCATGCTAGAACACCCCTCGGAACGAAGAGGGATGGTTTGGGGGGTTTACGGGCTCAATTTGGTAAATTCCTTTTTTGCTCGGCCAGGTCGCGAAAGAGTCTAATATCCGGTTGGGGTGGGTTAGGGGTGGGGTTAGGGGTGGGTTTGGGGTTAGGGTTAGGGTTAATATCCGCCCGGGGTGAATATTCGTTTATTCCCTTATATTGACCCATTTGCATGCTAGAACACCCCTGGGAGCGAAGACGGTTCGTTTTGGGGGTTTTCGGGCTCAATATGGTAAATTCTTATTTTACTCAATTTTGGCCAATTCGGCCAAAAGCCTAATATCCGCTCGGGGTGGATCTTCTTTATTTCCCGTATATTGACCAATTTGGATGCTAGAACACCCTTCTGAGCGAAGAGGGCTGGTTTGGGGGGTTTTATGGCTCATTTTGGTAAATTCCTATTTTGCTCGGCCAGGTCGCGAAAGAGTCTAATATCCGATCGGGGTGGGTTAGGGGTGAGGTTAGGGGTGGGGTTGGGGTTGGGGTTTTGGGTTGGGGTTGGGGTTAGGGTTAGGGTTAGGGTAAAGGGTTAGGGTAAGGGTTAGGATTAACATCCGCTCGGGGTGGATCTTCGTTATTTCCCTTATATTGACCCATTTGCATGCCAGAACACCCCTCGGAATGAAGAGGGCTGGTTTGGGGGGTTTTCGGGCTCAATTTGGTAAATTCCATTTTTGCTCGGCCAGGTCGCGAAAGAGCCTAATATCCGGTCGGGGTGGTTAGGGGTAGGGTAGGGTTAGGGCTGGGGTTGGGGTTTGGGGTTGGGGTTAGGGTTAATATCCGCTCGGGGTGGATCTTCTTTATTTCCCGTATATTGACCCATTTGGATGCTAGAACACCCTTCGGAGCGAAGAGGGCTGGTTTGGGGGGTTTTATGGCTCATTTTGGTAAATTCCTATTTTGCTCGGCCAGGTCGCGAAAGAGTCTAATATCCGGTCGGGGTGGGTTAGGGGTGAGGTTAGGGGTGTGGTTTGGGGTTGGGGTTGGGGTTGGGGTTTGGGGTTGGGGTTGGGGTTAGGGTTAGGGTTAGGGTAAGGGTTAGGGTTAGGGTTAGGGTTAATATCCGCTCGGGATGGATCTTCGTTATTTCCCTTATATTGACCCATTTGCATGCTAGAACACCCCTGGGAGCGAAGAGGGTTCGTTTTTGGGGTTTTCGGGCTCATTATGGTAAATTCTTATTTTACTCAATTTTGGCCAATTCGGCCAAAAGCCTAATATCCGCTAGGGGTGGATCTTCTTTATTTCCCGTATATTCACCCATTTGGATGCTAGAACACCCCTGGGAGCGAAGAGGGTTCGTTTTTGGGGTTTTCGGGCTCAATATGGCAAATTCTAATTTTACTCAATTTTGGCAAATTCGGCCAAAAGCCTAATATCCGCTCGGGGTGGATCTTCTTTTTTTCCCGTATATTGACCCATTTAGATGCTAGAACACCCTTCGGAGCGAAGAGGGCTGGTTTGGGGGGTTTTATGGCTCATTTTGGTAAATTCCTATTTTGCTCGGCCAGTTCGCGAAAGAGTCTAATATCCGGTTGGGGTGGGTTAGGGGTGGGGTTGGGGTTAGGGTTAGGGTTAATATCCGCTCGGGGTGAATCTTCGCTTTTCCCTTATATTGACCCATTTGCATGCTAGAACACCCCTGGGAGCGAAGAGGGTTCGTTTTGGGGGTTTTCGGGCTCAATAAGGTAAATTCTTATTTTACTCAATTTTGGCCAATTCGGCCAAAAGCCTAATATCCGCTCGGGGTGGATCTTCTTTTTTTCCCGTATATTGACCCATTTAGATGCTAGAACACCCTTCGGAGCCAAGAGGGCTGGTTTGGGGGGTTTTATGGCTCATTTTGGTAAATTCCTATTTTGCTAAATTTTGGCCAATTCAGCAAGGTCGCTAAGACCCTAATATCCGATCGGGGAGGATCTTCATTATTTCCCGTGTATTGACCCATTTGCATGCCAGAACACCCCTGAGGGCGAACAGGATTCGTTTTGGGGGTTTTCGGGCACAATATGGTAAATTCTTATTTTACTCAATTTTGGCCAATTCGGCCAAAAGCCTAATATCCGCTCGGGGTGGATCTTCTTTATTTCCCGTATATTCACCCATTTGGATGCTAGAACACCCCTCGGAACGAAGAGGGCTGGTTTGGGGGGTTTTTGGGCTCAATTTGGTAAATTCCTTTTTTGCTCAATTTCGGCCAATTCGGCCAGGTCGTGAAGAGCCTTATATCCGCTCGGGGAGGATCTTCATTATTTCCCGTGTATTGACCCATTTGCATGCCAGAACACCCCTGAGGGCGAACAGGATTCGTTTTGGGGGTTTTCGGGCTCAATATGGTAAATTCTTATTTTACTCAATTTTGGCCAATTCGGCCAAAAGCCTAATATCCGCTCGGGGTGAATCTTCGTTATTTCCCGTATATTGACCCATTTGGATGCTAGAACACCCTTCGGAGCGAAGAGGGCTGGTTTGGGGGGTTTTCGGGCTCAATATGGTAAATTCTTATTTTACTCAATTTTGGCCAATTCGGCCAAAAGCCTAATATCCGCTCGGGGTGGATCTTCTTTATTTCCCGTATATTGACCCATTTGGATGCTAGAACATCCTTCGGAGCGAAGAGGGCTGGTTTGGGGGGTTTTATGGCTCATTTTGGTAAATTCCTATTTTGCTCGGCCAGGTCGCGAAAGAGTCTAATATCCGGTTGGGGTGGGTTAGGGGTGGGGTTGGGGTTAGGGTTAGGGTTAATATCCGCTCGGGGTGAATCTTCGTTATTTCCCTTATATTGACCCATTTGCATGCTAGAACACCCCTGGGAGCGAAGAGGGTTCGTTTTGGGGGTTTTCGGGCTCAATATGGTAAATTCTTATTTTACTCAATTTTGGCCAATTCGGCCAAAAGCCTAATATCCGCTCGGGTGGATCTTCTTTTTTTCCCGTATATTGACCCATTTAGATGCTAGAACACCCTTCGGAGCGAAGAGGGCTGGTTAGGGGGGTTTTATGGCTCATTTTGGTAAATTCCTAATTTGCTAAATTTTGGCCAATTCAGCCAGGTCGCTAAGACCCTAAGATCCGATCGGGGAGGATCTTCATTATTTCCCGTGTATTGACCCATTTGCATGCCAGAACACCCGTCGGAACGAAGAGGGCTGGTTTGGGGGGTTTACGGGCTCAATTTGGTAAATTCCATTTTTGCTCGGCCAGGTCGCGAAAGAGCCTAATATCCGGTCGGGGTGGTTAGGGGTAGGGTAGGGTTAGGGCTGGGGTTGGGGTGTGGGGTTGGGGTTAGGGTTAATATCCGCTCGGGGTGGATCTTCGTTATTTCCCGTATATTGACCCATTTGCATGCTAGAACACCCCTCGGAACGAAGAGGGATGGTTTTGGGGGTTTTATGGCTCATTTTGGTAAATTCCTATTTTGCTCGGCCAGGTCGCGAAAGAGTCTAATATCCGGTCGGGGTGGGTTAGGGGTGAGGTTAGGGGTGTGGTTTGAGGTTGGGGTTGGGGTTTGGGGTTGGGGTTGGGGTTAGGGTTAGGGTTAGGGTAAGGGTTAGGGTTAGGGTTAGGGTTAGGGTTAATATCCGCTCGGGGTGGATCTTCGTTATTTCCCTTATATTGACCCATTTGCATGCTAGAACACCACTGGGAGCGAATAGGGTTCGTTTTGGGGGGTTTTCGGGCTCAATATGGTAAATTCTTATTTTACTCAATTTTGGCCAATTCGGCCAAAAGCCTAATATCCGCTCGGGGTGGATCTTCTTTATTTCCCGTATATTGACCCATTTGCATGCCAGAACACCCCTCGGAATGAAGAGGGCTGGTTTGGGGGGTTTTCGGGCTCAATTTGGTAAATTCCATTTTTGCTCGGCCAGGTCGCGAAAGAACCTAATATCCGGTCGGGGTGGTTAGGGGTAGGGTAGGGTTAGGGCTGGGGTTGGGGTTTGGGGTTGGGGTTAGGGTTAATATCCGCTCGGGGTGGATCTTCTTTATTTCCCGTATATTGACCCATTTGGATGCTAGAACACCCTTCGGAGCGAAGAGGGCTGGTTTGGGGGGTTTTCGGGCTCAATATGGTAAATTCCATTTTTGCTCGGCCAGGTCGCGAAAGAACCTAATATCCGGTCGGGGTGGTTAGGGGTAGGGTAGGGTTAGGGCTGGGGTTGGGGTTTGGGGTTGGGGTTAGGGTTAATATCCGCTCGGGGTGGATCTTCTTTATTTCCCGTATATTGACCCATTTGGATGCTAGAACACCCTTCGGAGCGAAGAGGGCTGGTTTGGGGGGTTTTCGGGCTCAATATGGTAAATTCTTATTTAACTCAATTTTGGCCAATTCGGCCAAAAGCCTAATATCCGCTAGGGGTGGATCTTCTTTATTTTCCGTATATTCACCCATTTGGATGCTAGAACACCCCTCGGAACGAAGAGGGATGGTTTGGGGGGTTTTCGGGCTCAATTTGGTAAATTCCTATTTTGCTCAATTTTGGCCAATCCGGCCAGGTCGCTAAGAGCCTAATATCCGCTCGGGGAGGATCTTCATTATTTCCCGTGTATTGACCCATTTGCATGCCAGAACACCCCTCGGAACGAAGAGGGCTGGTTTGGGGGGTTTACGGGCTCAATTTGGTAAATTCCTTTTTTGCTCGGCCAGGTCGCGAAAGAGTCTAATATCCGGTCGGGGTGGGTTAGGGGTGAGGTTAGGAGTGTGGTTTGGGGTTGGGGTTGGGGTTTGGGGTTGGGGTTGGGGTTAGGGTTAGGGTTAGGGTAAGGGTTAGGGTTAGGGTTAGGGTTAATATCCGCTCGGGATGGATCTTCGTTATTTCCCTTATATTGACCCATTTGCATGCTAGAACACCCCTGGGAGCGAAGAGGGTTCGTTTTGGGGGTTTTCGGGCTCAATATGGTAAATTCTTATTTTACTCAATTTTGGCCAATTCGGCCAAAAGCCTAATATCCGCTCGGGGTGGATCTTCTTTATTTCCCGTATATTCACCCGTTTGGATGCTAGAACACCCCTGGGAGCGAAGAGGGTTTGTTTTGGGGGTTTTCGGGCTCAATATGGTAAATTCCTTTTTTGCTCAATTTCGGCCAATTCGGCCAGGTCGTGAAGAGCCTAATATCCGCTCGGGGAGGATCTTCATTATTTCCCGTGTATTGACCCATTTGCATGCCAGAACACCCCTGGGAGCGAACAGGGTTCGTTTTGGGGGTTTTCGGGCTCAATATGGTAAATTCTTATTTTACTCAATTTTGGCCAATTCGGCCAAAAGCCTAATATCCGCTCGGGGTGGATCTTCTTTATTTCCCGTATATTGACCCATTTGGATGCTAGAACACCCTTCGGAGCGAAGAGGGCTGGTTTGGGGGGTTTTATGGCTCATTTTGGTAAATTCCTATTTTGCTCGGCCAGGTCGCGAAAGAGTCTAATATCCGATCGGGGTGGGTTAGGGGTGAGGTTAGGGGTGGGGTTGGGGTTGGGGTTTTGGGTTGGGGTTGGGGTTAGGGTTAGGGTTAGGGTAAAGGGTTAGGGTAAGGGTTAGGATTAATATCCGCTCGGGGTGGATCTTCGTTATTTCCCTTATATTGACCCATTTGCATGCTAGAACACCCCTGGGAGCGAAGAGGGTTTGTTTTGGGGGTTTCCGGGCTCAATATGGTAAATTCTTATTTTACTCAATTTTGGCCAATTCGGCCAAAAGCCTAATATCCGCTCGGGGTGGATCTTCTTTTTTTCCCGTATATTGACCCATTTGCATGCCAGAACACCCCTCGGAATGAAGAGGGCTGGTTTGGGGGGTTTTCGGGCTCAATTTGGTAAATTCCATTTTTGCTCGGCCAGGTCGCGAAAGAACCTAATATCCGGTCGGGGTGGTTAGGGGTAGGGTAGGGTTAGGGCTGGGGTTGGGGTTTGGGGTTGGGGTTAGGGTTAATATCCGCTCGGGGTGGATCTTCTTTATTTCCCGTATATTGACCCATTTGGATGCTAGAACACCCTTCGGAGCGAAGAGGGCTGGTTTGGGGGGTTTTATGGCTCATTTTGGTAAATTCCTATTTTGCTCGGCCAGGTCGCGAAAGAGTCTAATATCCGGTCGGGGTGGGTTAGGGGTGAGGTTAGGGGTGTGGTTTGGGGTTGGGGTTGGGGTTGGGGTTTGGGGTTGGGGTTGGGGTTAGGGTTAGGGTTAGGGTAAGGGTTAGGGTTAGGGTTAGGGTTAATATCCGTTCGGGATGGATCTTTGTTATTTCCCTTATATTGACCCATTTGCATGCTAGAACACCCCTGGGAGCGAAGAGGGTTCGTTTTGGGGGTTTTCGGGCTCATTATGGTAAATTCCTATTTTGCTCAATTTTGGCCAATCCGGCCAGGTCGCTAAGAGCCTAATATCCGCTCGGGGAGGATCTTCATTATTTCCCGTGTATTGACCCATTTGCATGCCAGAACACCCCTCGGAACGAAGAGGGCTGGTTTGGGGGGTTTACGGGCTCAATTTGGTAAATTCCTCTTTTGCTCGGCCAGGTCGCGAAAGAGTCTAATATCCGGTCGGGGTGGGTTAGGGGTGGGGTTAGGGGTGGGGTTTGGGGTTGGGGTTTGGGGTTGGGGTTGGGGTTAGGGTTAGGGTTAGGGTAAGGGTTAGGGTAAGGGTTAGGATTAATATCTGCTCGGGGTGGATCTTCGTTATTTCCCTTATATTGACCCATTTGCATGCTAGAACACCCCTGGGAGCGAAGAGGGCTGGTTTGGGGGGTTTTCGGGCTCAATATGGTAAATTCTTATTTTACTCAATTTTGGCCAATTCGGCCAAAAGCCTAATATCCGCTCGGGGTGGATCTTCTTTATTTCCCGTATATTGACCCATTTGGATGCTAGAACACCCTTCGGAGCGAAGAGGGCTGGTTTGGGGGGTTTTATGGCTCATTTTGGTAAATTCCTATTTTGCTCGGCCAGGTCGCGAAAGAGTCTAATATCCGGTTGGGGTGGGTTAGGGGTGGGGTTGGGGTTAGGGTTAGGGTTAATATCCGCTCGGGGTGAATCTTCGTTATTTCCCTTATATTGACCCATTTGCATGCTAGAACACCCCTGGGAGCGAAGAGGGTTCGTTTTGGGGGTTTTCGGGCTCAATATGGTAAATTCTTATTTTACTCAATTTTGGCCAATTCGGCCAAAAGCCTAATATCCGCTCGGGGTGGATCTTCTTTTTTTCCCGTATATTGACCCATTTAGATGTAGAACACCCTTCGGAGCAAAGAGGGCTGGTTAGGGGGGTTTTATGGCTCATTTTGGTAAATTCCTATTTTGCTAAATTTTGGCCAATTCAGCCAGGTTGCTAAGACCCTAATATCCGATCGGGGAGGATCTTCATTATTTCCCGTGTATTGACCCATTTGCATGCCAGAACATCCCTCGGAACGAAGAGGGCTGGTTTGGGGGGTTTACGGGCTCAATTTGGTAAATTCCATTTTTGCTCGGCCAGGTCGCGAAAGAGCCTAATATCCGGTCGGTGTGGTTAGGGGTAGGGTAGGGTTAGGGCTGGGGTTGGGGTTTGGGGTTGGGGTTTGGGGTTGGGGTTAGGGTTAATATCCGCTCGGGGTGGATCTTCGTTATTTCCCGTATATTGACCCATTTGCATGCCAGAACACCCCTCGGAACGAAGAGGGCTGGTTTGGGGGGTTTACGGGCTCAATTTGGTAAATTCCTTTATTGCTCGGCCATGTCGCGAAAGAGTCTAATATCCGGTCGGGGTGGGTTAGGGGTGGGGTTAGGGGTGGGGTTTGGGGTTGGGGTTTGGGGTTGGGGTTGGGGTTAGGGTTAGGGTTAGGGTAAGGGTTAGGGTTAGGGTTAATATCCGCTCGGGGTGGATCTTCGTTATTTCCCTTATATTGACCCATTTGCATGCTAGAACACCCCTGGGAGCGAAGAGGGCTGGTTTGGGGGGTTTTCGGGCTCAATATGGTAAATTCTTATTTTACTCAATTTTGGCCAATTCGGCCAAAAGCCTAATATCCGCTCGGGGTGGATCTTCTTTATTTCCCGTATATTGACCTATTTGGATGCTACAACACCCTTCGGAGCGAATAGGGCTGGTTTGGGGGGTTTTATGGCTCATTTTGGTAAATTCCTATTTTGCTCGGCCAGGTCGCGAAAGAGTCTAATATCCGGTTGGGGTGGGTTAGGGGTGGGGTTGGGGTTAGGGTTAGGGTTAATATCCGCACGGGGTGAATCTTCGTTATTTCCCTTATATTGACCCATTTGCATGCTAGAACACCCCTGGGAGCGAAGAGGGTTCGTTTTGGGGGTTTTCGGGCTCAATATGGTAAATTCTTATTTTACTCAATTTTGGCCAATTCGGCCAAAAGCCTAATATCCGCTCGGGGTGGATCTTCTTTTTTTCCCGTATATTGACCCATTTAAATGCTAGAACACCCTTCGGAGCCAAGAGGGCTGGTTTGGGGGGTTTTATGGCTCATTTTGGTAAATTCCTATTTTGCTCGGCCAGGTCGCGAAAGAGTCTAATATCCGGTTGGGGTGGGTTAGGGGTGGGGTTGGGGTTAGGGTTAGGGTTAATATCCGCACGGGGTGAATCTTCGTTATTTCCCTTATATTGACCCATTTGCATGCTAGAACACCCCTGGGAGCGAAGAGGGTTCGTTTTGGGGGTTTTCGGGCTCAATATGGTAAATTCTTATTTTACTCAATTTTGGCCAATTCGGCCAAAAGCCTAATATCCGCTCGGGGTGGATCTTCTTTATTTCCCGTATATTGACCCATTTGGATGCAAGAACACCCTTCGGAGCGAAGAGGGCTGGTTTGGGGGGTTTTATGGCTCATTTTGGTAAATTCCTATTTTGCTCGGCCAGGTCGCGAAAGAGTCTAATATCCGATCGGGGTGGGTTAGGGGTGAGGTTAGGGGTGGGGTTGGGGTTGGGGTTGGGGTTTTGGGTTGGGGTTGGGGTTAGGGTTAGGGTTAGGGTAAAGGGTTAGGGTAAGGGTTAGGATTAATATCCGCTCGGGGTGGATCTTCGTTATTTCCCTTATATTGACCCATTTGCATGCTAGATTACCCCTGGGAGCGAAGAGGGTTCGTTTTGGGGGTTTTCGGGCTCAAAATGGTAAATTCTTATTTTACTCAATTTTGGCCAATTCGGCCAAAAGCCTAATATCCGCTCGGGATGAATCTTCGTTATTTCCCTTATATTGACCCATTTGCATGCTAGATTACCCCTGGGAGCGAAGAGGGTTCGTTTTGGGGGTTTTCGGGCTCAAAATGGTAAATTCTTATTTTACTCAATTTTGGCCAATTCTGCCAAAAGCCTAATATCCGCTAGGGGTGGATCTTCTTTATTTCCCGTATATTCACCCATTTGGATGCTAGAACACCCCTCGGAACGAAGAGGGATGGTTTGGGGGGTTTTCGGGCTCAATTTGGTAAATTCCTATTTTGCTCAATTTTGGCCAATCCGGCCAGGTCGCTAAGAGCCTAATATCCGCTCGGGGAGGATCTTCATTATTTCCCGTGTATTGACCCATTTGCATGCCAGAACACCCCTCGGAACGAAGAGGGCTGGTTTGGGGGGTTTACGGGCTCAATTAGGTAAATTCCTTTTTTGCTCGGCCAGGTCGCGAAAGAGTCTAATATCCGGTCGGGGTGGGTTAGGGGTGGGGTTAGGGGTGGGGTTTGGGGTTGGGGTTTGGGGTTGGGGTTGGGGTTAGGGTTAGGGTTAGGGTAAGGGTTAGGGTAAGGGTTAGGATTAATATCTGCTCGGGGTGGATCTTCGTTATTTCCCTTATATTGACCCATTTGCATGCTAGAACACCCCTGGGAGCGAAGAGGGCTGGTTTGGGGGGTTTTCGGGCTCAATATGGTAAATTCTTATTTTACTCAATTTTGGCCAATTCGGCCAAAAGCCTAATATCCGCTCGGGGTGGATCTTCTTTATTTCCCGTATATTGACCCATTTGGATGCTAGAACACCCTTCGGAGCGAAGAGGGCTGGTTTGGGGGGTTTTATGGCTCATTTTGGTAAATTCCTATTTTGCTCGGCCAGGTCGCGAAAGAGTCTAATATCCGGTTGGGGTGGGTTAGGGGTGGGGTTAGGGGTGGGGTTTGGGGTTGGGGTTTGGGGTTGGGGTTGGGGTTAGGGTTAGGGTTAGGGTAAGGGTTAGGGTAAGGGTTAGGATTAATATCTGCTCGGGGTGGATCTTCGTTATTTCCCTTATATTGACCCATTTGCATGCTAGAACACCCCTGGGAGCGAAGAGGGCTGGTTTGGGGGGTTTTCGGGCTCAATATGGTAAATTCTTATTTTACTCAATTTTGGCCAATTCGGCCAAAAGCCTAATATCCGCTCGGGGTGGATCTTCTTTATTTCCCGTATATTGACCCATTTGGATGCTAGAACACCCTTCGGAGCGAAGAGGGCTGGTTTGGGGGGTTTTATGGCTCATTTTGGTAAATTCCTATTTTGCTCGGCCAGGTCGCGAAAGAGTCTAATATCCGGTTGGGGTGGGTTAGGGGTGGGGTTGGGGTTAGGGTTAGGGTTAATATCCGCTCGGGGTGAATCTTCGTTATTTCCCTTATATTGACCCATTTGCATGCTAGAACACCCCTGGGAGCGAAGAGGGTTCGTTTTGGGGGTTTTCGGGCTCAATATGGTAAATTCTTATTTTACTCAATTTTGGCCAATTCGGCCAAAAGCCTAATATCCGCTCGGGATGGATCTTCTTTTTTTCCCGTATATTGACCCATTTAGATGTAGAACACCCTTCGGAGCAAAGAGGGCTGGTTAGGGGGGTTTTATGGCTCATTTTGGTAAATTCCTATTTTGCTAAATTTTGGCCAATTCAGCCAGGTCGCTAAGACCCTAATATCCGATCGGGGAGGATCTTCATTATTTCCCGTGTATTGACCCATTTGCATGCCAGAACACCCCTCGGAACGAAGAGGGATGGTTTTGGGGGTTTTATGGCTCATTTTGGTAAATTCCTATTTTGCTCGGCCAGGTCGCGAAAGAGTCTAATATCCGGTCGGGGTGGGTTAGGGGTGAGGTTAGGGGTGTGGTTTGGGGTTGGGGTTGGGGTTTGGGGTTGGGGTTGGGTTTAGGGTTAGGGTTAGGGTAAGGGTTAGGGTTAGGGTTAGGGTTAATATCCGCTCGGGGTGGATCTTCGTTATTTCCCTTATATTTACCCATTTGCATGCTAGAACACCACTGGGAGCGAATAGGGTTCGTTTTGGGGGTTTTCGGGCTCAATATGGTAAATTCTTATTTTACTCAATTTTGGCCAATTCGGCCAAAAGCCTAATATCCGCTCGGGGTGGATCTTCTTTATTTCCCGTATATTCACCCATTTGGATGCTAGAACACCCCTCGGAACGAAGAGAGCTGGTTTGGGGGGTTTTTGGGCTCAATTTGGTAAAT
This sequence comes from Lytechinus pictus, assembly GCF_037042905.1. NCBI lineage: Eukaryota > Metazoa > Echinodermata > Echinoidea > Temnopleuroida > Toxopneustidae > Lytechinus > Lytechinus pictus. Next base: position 86,768 of record NW_026974168.1, on the reverse strand, counting down.
TCCTTTTTTGCTCAATTTCGGCCAATTCGGCCAGGTCGTGAAGAGCCTAATATCCGCTCGGGGAGGATCTTCATTATTTCCGGTGTATTGACCCATTTGCATGCCAGAACACCCCTGGGAGCGAACAGGGTTCGTTTTGGGGGTTTTCGGGCTCAATATGGTAAATTCTTATTTTACTCAATTTTGGCCAATTCGGCCAAAAGCCTAATATCCGCTCGGGGTGGATCTTCTTTATTTCCCGTATATTGACCCATTTGGATGCTAGAACACCCTTCGGAGCGAAGAGGGCTGGTTTGGGGGGTTTTATGGCTCATTTTGGTAAATTCCTATTTTGCTCGGCCAGGTCGCGAAAGAGTCTAATATCCGATCGGGGTGGGTTAGGGGTGAGGTTAGGGGTGGGGTTGGGGTTGGGGTTTTGGGTTGGGGTTGGGGTTAGGGTTAGGGTAAAGGGTTAGGGTAAGGGTTAGGATTAATATCCGCTCGGGGTGGATCTTCGTTATTTCCCTTATATTGAACCATTTGGATGCTAGAACACCCCTGGGAGCGAAGAGGGTTCGTTTTGGGGGTTTTCGGGCTCATTATGGTAAATTCTTATTTTACTCAATTTTGGCCAATTCGGCCAAAAGCCTAATATCCGCTAGGGGTGGATCTTCTTTATTTCCCGTATATTCACCCATTTGGATGCTAGAACACCCCTCGGAACGAAGAGGGATGGTTTGGGGGGTTTTCGGGCTCAATTTGGTAAATTCCTATTTTGCTCAATTTTGGCCAATCCGGCCAGGTCGCTAAGAGCCTAATATCCGCTCGGGGAGGATCTTCATTATTTCCCGTGTATTGACCCATTTGCATGCCAGAACACCCCTCGGAACGAAGAGGGCTGGTTTGGGGGGTTTACGGGCTCAATTTGGTAAATTCCTTTTTTGCTCGGCCAGGTCGCGAAAGAGTCTAATATCCGGTCGGGGTGGGTTAGGGGTGGGGTTTGGGGTTGGGGTTTGGGGTTGGGGTTGGGGTTAGGGTTAGGGTTAGGGTTAGGGTAAGGGTTAGGGTAAGGGTTAGGATTAATATCTGCTCGGGGTGGATCTTCGTTATTTCCCTTATATTGACCCATTTGCATGCTAGAACACCCCTGGGAGCGAAGAGGGCTGGTTTGGGGGGTTTTCGGGCTCAATATGGTAAATTCTTATTTTACTCAATTTTGGCCAATTCGGCCAAAAGCCTAATATCCGCTCGGGGTGGATCTTCTTTTTTTCCCGTATATTGACCCATTTAAATGCTAGAACACCCTTCGGAGCGAAGAGGGCTGGTTTGGGGGGTTTTATGGCTCATTTTGGTAAATTCCTATTTTGCTAAATTTTGGCCAATTCAGCCAGGTCGCTAAGACCCTAATATCCGATCGGGGAGGATCTTCATTATTTGCCGTGTATTGACCCATTTGCATGCCAGAACACCCCTCGGAACGAAGAGGGCTGGTTTCTGGGGTTTACGGGCTCAATTTGGTATATTCCATTTTTGCTCGGCCAGGTCGCGAAAGAGCCTAATATCCGGTCGGGGTGGTTAGGGGTAGGGTAGGGTTAGGGCTGGGGTTGGGGTTTGGGGTTGGGGTTAGGGTTAATATCCGCTCGGGGTGGATCTTCGTTATTTCCCGTATATTGACCAATTTGCATGCTAGAACACCCCTCGGAACGAAGAGGGATGGTTTGAGGGGTTTTCGGGCTCAATTTATTAAATTCCTATTTTGCTCAATTTTGGCCAATCCGGCCAGGTCGCTAAGAGCCTAATATCCGCTCGGGGAGGATCTTCATTATTTCCCGTGTATTGACCCATTTGCATGCCAGAACACCCCTCGGAACGAAGCGGATTCGTTTTGGGGGTTTTCGGGCTCAATATGGTAAATTCTTATTTTACTCAATTTTGGCCAATTCGGCCAAAAGCCTAATATCCGCTCGGGGTGGATCTTCTTTATTACCCGTATATTGATCCATTTGGATGCTAGAACACCCTTCGGAGCAAAAAGGGCTGGTTTTGGGGGTTTTATGGCTCATTTTTGTAAATTCCTATTTTGCTCGGCCAGGTCGCGAAAGAGTCTAATATCCGGTCGGGGTGGGTTAGGGTTGAGGTTAGGGGTGGGGTTTGGGGTTGGGGTTTGGGGTTGGGGTTAGGGTTAGGGTTAGGGTAAGGGTTAGGGTTAGGGTTAATATCCGCTCGGGGTGGATCTTCGTTATTTCCCGTATATTGACCCATTTGCATGCTAGAACACCCCTCGGAACGAAGAGGGATGGTTTGAGGGGTTTTCGGGCTCAATTTATTAAATTCCTATTTTGCTCAATTTTGGCCAATCCGGCCAAGTCGCTAATAGCCTAATATCCGCTCGGGGAGGATCTTCATTATTTCCCGTGTATTGACCCATTTGCATGCCAGAACACCCCTCGGAACGAAGAGGGGTGGTTTGGGGGGTTTACGGGCTCAATTTGGTAAATTCCTTTTTTGCTCGGCCAGGTCGCGAAAGAGTCTAATATCCGGTTGGGGTGGGTTAGGGGTGGGGTTGGGGTTAGGGTTAGGGTTAATATCCGCTCGGGGTGAATCTTCGTTATTTCCCTTATATTGACCCATTTGCATGCTAGAACACCCCTGGGAGCGAAGAGGGTTCGTTTTGGGGGTTTTCGGGCTCAATATGGTAAATTCTTATTTTACTCAATTTTGGCCAATTCGGCCAAAAGCCTAATATCCGCTCGGGGTGGATCTTCTTTATTTCCCGTATATTGACCCATTTGGATGCTAGAACACCCTTCGGAGCGAAGAGGGCTGGTTTGGGGGGTTTTATGGCTCATTTTGGTAAATTCCTATTTTGCTCGGCCAGGTCGCGAAAGAGTCTAATATCCGGTTGGGGTGGGTTAGGGGTGGGGTTGGGGTTAGGGTTAGGGTTAATATCCGCTCGGGGTGAATCTTCGTTATTTCCCTTATATTGACCCATTTGCATGCTAGAACACCCCTGGGAGCGAAGAGGGTTCGTTTTGGGGGTTTTCGGGCTCAATATGGTAAATTCTTATTTTACTCAATTTTGGCCAATTCGGCCAAAAGCCTAATATCCGCTCGGGGTGGATCTTCTTTTTTTCCCGTATATTGACCCATTTAGATGTAGAACACCCTTCGGAGCAAAGAGGGCTGGTTAGGGGGGTTTTATGGCTCATTTTGGTAAATTCCTATTTTGCTAAATTTTGGCCAATTCAGCCAGGTTGCTAAGACCCTAATATCCGATCGGGGAGGATCTTCATTATTTCCCGTGTATTGACCCATTTGCATGCCAGAACATCCCTCGGAACGAAGAGGGCTGGTTTGGGGGGTTTACGGGCTCAATTTGGTAAATTCCATTTTTGCTCGGCCAGGTCGCGAAAGAGCCTAATATCCGGTCGGTGTGGTTAGGGGTAGGGTAGGGTTAGGGCTGGGGTTGGGGTTTGGGGTTGGGGTTTGGGGTTGGGGTTAGGGTTAATATCCGCTCGGGGTGGATCTTCGTTATTTCCCGTATATTGACCCATTTGCATGCCAGAACACCCCTCGGAACGAAGAGGGCTGGTTTGGGGGGTTTACGGGCTCAATTTGGTAAATTCCTTTATTGCTCGGCCATGTCGCGAAAGAGTCTAATATCCGGTCGGGGTGGGTTAGGGGTGGGGTTAGGGGTGGGGTTTGGGGTTGGGGTTTGGGGTTGGGGTTGGGGTTAGGGTTAGGGTTAGGGTAAGGGTTAGGGTTAGGGTTAATATCCGCTCGGGGTGGATCTTCGTTATTTCCCTTATATTGACCCAATTTGCATGCTAGAACACCCCTGGGAGCGAAGAGGGCTGGTTTGGGGGGTTTTCGGGCTCAATATGGTAAATTCTTATTTTACTCAATTTTGGCCAATTCGGCCAAAAGCCTAATATCCGCTCGGGGTGGATCTTCTTTATTTCCCGTATATTGACCTATTTGGATGCTACAACACCCTTCGGAGCGAATAGGGCTGGTTTGGGGGGTTTTATGGCTCATTTTGGTAAATTCCTATTTTGCTCGGCCAGGTCGCGAAAGAGTCTAATATCCGGTTGGGGTGGGTTAGGGGTGGGGTTGGGGTTAGGGTTAGGGTTAATATCCGCACGGGGTGAATCTTCGTTATTTCCCTTATATTGACCCATTTGCATGCTAGAACACCCCTGGGAGCGAAGAGGGTTCGTTTTGGGGGTTTTCGGGCTCAATATGGTAAATTCTTATTTTACTCAATTTTGGCCAATTCGGCCAAAAGCCTAATATCCGCTCGGGGTGGATCTTCTTTTTTTCCCGTATATTGACCCATTTAAATGCTAGAACACCCTTCGGAGCCAAGAGGGCTGGTTTGGGGGGTTTTATGGCTCATTTTGGTAAATTCCTATTTTGCTCGGCCAGGTCGCGAAAGAGTCTAATATCCGGTTGGGGTGGGTTAGGGGTGGGGTTGGGGTTAGGGTTAGGGTTAATATCCGCACGGGGTGAATCTTCGTTATTTCCCTTATATTGACCCATTTGCATGCTAGAACACCCCTGGGAGCGAAGAGGGTTCGTTTTGGGGGTTTTCGGGCTCAATATGGTAAATTCTTATTTTACTCAATTTTGGCCAATTCGGCCAAAAGCCTAATATCCGCTCGGGGTGGATCTTCTTTATTTCCCGTATATTGACCCATTTGGATGCAAGAACACCCTTCGGAGCGAAGAGGGCTGGTTTGGGGGGTTTTATGGCTCATTTTGGTAAATTCCTATTTTGCTCGGCCAGGTCGCGAAAGAGTCTAATATCCGATCGGGGTGGGTTAGGGGTGAGGTTAGGGGTGGGGTTGGGGTTGGGGTTGGGGTTTTGGGTTGGGGTTGGGGTTAGGGTTAGGGTTAGGGTAAAGGGTTAGGGTAAGGGTTAGGATTAATATCCGCTCGGGGTGGATCTTCGTTATTTCCCTTATATTGACCCATTTGCATGCTAGATTACCCCTAAGAGCGAAGAGGGTTCGTTTTGGGGGTTTTCGGGCTCAAAATGGTAAATTCTTATTTTACTCAATTTTGGCCAATTCGGCCAAAAGCCTAATATCCGCTCGGGATGAATCTTCGTTATTTCCCTTATATTGACCCATTTGCATGCTAGAATACCCCTGGGAGCGAAGAGGGTTTGTTTTGGGGGTTTTCGGGCTCAATATGGTAAATTCTTATTTTACTCAATTTTGGCCAATTCGGCCAAAAGCCTAATATCCGCTTGGGGTGGATCTTCTTTTTTTCCCGTATATTGACCCATTTGCATGCCAGAACACCCCTCGGAATGAAGAGGGCTGGTTTGGGGGGTTTTCGGGCTCAATTTGGTAAATTTCATTTTTGCTCGGCCAGGTCGCGAAAGAGCCTAATATCCGGTCGGGGTGGTTAGGGGTAGGGTAGGGTTAGGGCTGGGGTTGGGGTTGGGGTTTGGGGTTGGGGTTAGGGTTAATATCCGCTCGGGGTGGATCTTCGTTATTTCCCTTATATTGACCCATTTGCATGCTAGAACACCACTGGGAGCGAATAGGGTTCGTTTTGGGGGTTTTCGGGCTCAATATGGTAAATTCTTATTTTACTCAATTTTGGCCAATTCGGCCAAAAGCCTAATATCCGCTCGGGGTGGATCTTCTTTATTTCCCGTATATTCACCCATTTGGATACTAGAACACCCCTCGGAACGAAGAGGGCTGGTTTGGGGGGGTTTTGGGCTCAATTTGGTAAATTCCTTTTTTCCTCAATTTCGGCCAATTCGGCCAGGTCGTGAAGAGCCTAATATCCGCTGGGGGAGGATCTTCATTATTTCCAGTGTATTGACCCATTTGCATGCCAGAACACCCCTGGGAGCGAACAGGGTTCGTTTTGGGGGTTTTCGGGCTCAATATGGTAAATTCTTATTTTACTCAATTTTGGCCAATTCGGCCAAAAGCCTAATATCCGCTCGGGGTGGATCTTCTTTATTTCCCGTATATTGACCCATTTGGATGCTAGAACACCCTTCGGAGCGAAGAGGGCTGGTTTGGGGGGTTTTATGGCTCATTTTGGTAAATTCCTATTTTGCTCGGCCAGGTCGCGAAAGAGTCTAATATCCGATCGGGGTGGGTTAGGGGTGAGGTTAGGGGTGGGGTTGGGGTTGGGGTTGGGGTTTTGGGTTGGGGTTGGGGTTAGGGTTAGGGTAAAGGGTTAGGGTAAGGGTTAGGATTAATATCCGCTCGGGGTGGATCTTCGTTATTTCCCTTATATTGACCCATTTGCATGCTTAGAACACCCCTGGGAGCGAAGAGGGTTCGTTTTGGGGGTTTTCGGGCTCAAATTGGTAAATTCTTATTTTACTCAATTTTGGCCAATTCGGCCAAAAGCCTAATATCCGCTCGGGGTGAATCTTCGTTATTTCCCTTATATTGACCCATTTGCATGCTAGAACACCCCTGGGAGCGAAGAGGGCTGGTTTGGGGGGTTTTCGGGCTCAATTTGGTAAATTCCATTTTTGCTCGGCCAGGTCGCGAAAGAGCCTAATATCCGGTCGGGGTGGTTAGGGTTAGGGTAGGGTTAGGGCTGGGGTTGGGGTTTGGGGTTGGGGATAGGGTTAATATCCGCTCGGAGTGGATCTTCGTTATTTCCCGTATATTGACCCATTTGCATGCTAGAACACCCCTCGGAACGAAGAGGGATGGTTTGGGGGGTTTACGGGCTCAATTTGGTAAATTCCTTTTTTGCTCGGCCAGGTCGCGAAAGAGTCTAATATCCGGTTGGGGTGGGTTAGGGGTGGGGTTAGGGGTGGGTTTGGGGTTAGGGTTAGGGTTAATATCCGCCCGGGGTGAATATTCGTTTATTCCCTTATATTGACCCATTTGCATGCTAGAACACCCCTGGGAGCGAAGACGGTTCGTTTTGGGGGTTTTCGGGCTCAATATGGTAAATTCTTATTTTACTCAATTTTGGCCAATTCGGCCAAAAGCCTAATATCCGCTCGGGGTGGATCTTCTTTATTTCCCGTATATTGACCCATTTGGATGCTAGAACACCCTTCTGAGCGAAGAGGGCTGGTTTGGGGGGTTTTATGGCTCATTTTGGTAAATTCCTATTTTGCTCGGCCAGGTCGCGAAAGAGTCTAATATCCGATCGGGGTGGGTTAGGGGTGAGGTTAGGGGTGGGGTTGGGGTTGGGGTTTTGGGTTGGGGTTGGGGTTAGGGTTAGGGTTAGGGTAAAGGGTTAGGGTAAGGGTTAGGATTAACATCCGCTCGGGGTGGATCTTCGTTATTTCCCTTATATTGACCCATTTGCATGCCAGAACACCCCTCGGAATGAAGAGGGCTGGTTTGGGGGGTTTTCGGGCTCAATTTGGTAAATTCCATTTTTGCTCGGCCAGGTCGCGAAAGAGCCTAATATCCGGTCGGGGTGGTTAGGGGTAGGGTAGGGTTAGGGCTGGGGTTGGGGTTTGGGGTTGGGGTTAGGGTTAATATCCGCTCGGGGTGGATCTTCTTTATTTCCCGTATATTGACCCATTTGGATGCTAGAACACCCTTCGGAGCGAAGAGGGCTGGTTTGGGGGGTTTTATGGCTCATTTTGGTAAATTCCTATTTTGCTCGGCCAGGTCGCGAAAGAGTCTAATATCCGGTCGGGGTGGGTTAGGGGTGAGGTTAGGGGTGTGGTTTGGGGTTGGGGTTGGGGTTGGGGTTTGGGGTTGGGGTTGGGGTTAGGGTTAGGGTTAGGGTAAGGGTTAGGGTTAGGGTTAGGGTTAATATCCGCTCGGGATGGATCTTCGTTATTTCCCTTATATTGACCCATTTGCATGCTAGAACACCCCTGGGAGCGAAGAGGGTTCGTTTTTGGGGTTTTCGGGCTCATTATGGTAAATTCTTATTTTACTCAATTTTGGCCAATTCGGCCAAAAGCCTAATATCCGCTAGGGGTGGATCTTCTTTATTTCCCGTATATTCACCCATTTGGATGCTAGAACACCCCTGGGAGCGAAGAGGGTTCGTTTTGGGGGTTTTCGGGCTCAATATGGCAAATTCTAATTTTACTCAATTTTGGCAAATTCGGCCAAAAGCCTAATATCCGCTCGGGGTGGATCTTCTTTTTTTCCCGTATATTGACCCATTTAGATGCTAGAACACCCTTCGGAGCGAAGAGGGCTGGTTTGGGGGGTTTTATGGCTCATTTTGGTAAATTCCTATTTTGCTCGGCCAGTTCGCGAAAGAGTCTAATATCCGGTTGGGGTGGGTTAGGGGTGGGGTTGGGGTTAGGGTTAGGGTTAATATCCGCTCGGGGTGAATCTTCGCTTTTCCCTTATATTGACCCATTTGCATGCTAGAACACCCCTGGGAGCGAAGAGGGTTCGTTTTGGGGGTTTTCGGGCTCAATAAGGTAAATTCTTATTTTACTCAATTTTGGCCAATTCGGCCAAAAGCCTAATATCCGCTCGGGGTGGATCTTCTTTTTTTCCCGTATATTGACCCATTTAGATGCTAGAACACCCTTCGGAGCCAAGAGGGCTGGTTTGGGGGGTTTTATGGCTCATTTTGGTAAATTCCTATTTTGCTAAATTTTGGCCAATTCAGCAAGGTCGCTAAGACCCTAATATCCGATCGGGGAGGATCTTCATTATTTCCCGTGTATTGACCCATTTGCATGCCAGAACACCCCTGAGGGCGAACAGGATTCGTTTTGGGGGTTTTCGGGCACAATATGGTAAATTCTTATTTTACTCAATTTTGGCCAATTCGGCCAAAAGCCTAATATCCGCTCGGGGTGGATCTTCTTTATTTCCCGTATATTCACCCATTTGGATGCTAGAACACCCCTCGGAACGAAGAGGGCTGGTTTGGGGTGTTTTTGGGCTCAATTTGGTAAATTCCTTTTTTGCTCAATTTCGGCCAATTCGGCCAGGTCGTGAAGAGCCTTATATCCGCTCGGGGAGGATCTTCATTATTTCCCGTGTATTGACCCATTTGCATGCCAGAACACCCCTGAGGGCGAACAGGATTCGTTTTGGGGGTTTTCGGGCTCAATATGGTAAATTCTTATTTTACTCAATTTTGGCCAATTCGGCCAAAAGCCTAATATCCGCTCGGGGTGAATCTTCGTTATTTCCCGTATATTGACCCATTTGGATGCTAGAACACCCTTCGGAGCGAAGAGGGCTGGTTTGGGGGGTTTTCGGGCTCAATATGGTAAATTCTTATTTTACTCAATTTTGGCCAATTCGGCCAAAAGCCTAATATCCGCTCGGGGTGGATCTTCTTTATTTCCCGTATATTGACCCATTTGGATGCTAGAACACCCTTCGGAGCGAAGAGAGCTGGTTTGGGGGGTTTTATGGCTCATTTTGGTAAATTCCTATTTTGCTCGGCCAGGTCGCGAAAGAGTCTAATATCCGGTCGGGGTGGGTTAGGGGTGAGGTTAGGGGTGTGGTTTGGGGTTGGGGTTGGGGTTGGGGTTTGGGGTTGGGGTTGGGGTTAGGGTTAGGGTTAGGGTAAGGGTTAGGGTTAGGGTTAGGGTTAATATCCGCTCGGGGTGAATCTTCGTTATTTCCCTTATATTGACCATTTGCATGCTAGAACACCCCTGGGAGCGAAGAGGGTTCGTTTTGGGGGTTTTCGGGCTCAATATGGTAAATTCTTATTTTACTCAATTTTGGCCAATTCGGCCAAAAGCCTAATATTCGCTCGGGTGGATCTTCTTTTTTTCCCGTATATTGACCCATTTAGATGCTAGAACACCCTTCGGAGCGAAGAGGGCTGGTTAGGGGGGTTTTATGGCTCATTTTGGTAAATTCCTATTTTGCTAAATTTTGGCCAATTCAGCCAGGTCGCTAAGACCCTAAGATCCGATCGGGGAGGATCTTCATTATTTCCCGTGTATTGACCCATTTGCATGCCAGAACACCCCTCGGAACGAAGAGGGCTGGTTTGGGGGGTTTACGGGCTCTATTTGGTAAATTCCATTTTTGCTCGGCCAGGTCGCGAAAGAGCCTAATATCCGGTCGGGGTGGTTAGGGGTAGGGTAGGGTTAGGGCTGGGGTTGGGGTTTGGGGTTGGGGTTAGGGTTAATATCCGCTCGGGGTGGATCTTCGTTATTTCCCGTATATTGACCCATTTGCATGCTAGAACACCCCTCGGAACGAAGAGGGATGGTTTTGGGGGTTTTATGGCTCATTTTGGTAAATTCCTATTTTGCTCGGCCAGGTCGCGAAAGAGTCTAATATCCGGTCGGGGTGGGTTAGGGGTGAGGTTAGGGGTGTGGTTTGGGGTTGGGGTTGGGGTTAGGGTTAGGGTTAAGGTAAGGGTTAGGGTTAGGGTTAGGGTTAGGGTTAATATCCGCTCGGGGTGGATCTTCGTTATTTCCCTTATATTGACCCATTTGCATGCTAGAACACCACTGGGAGCGAATAGGGTTCGTTTTGGGGGGTTTTCGGGCTCAATTTGGTAAATTCCTATTTTGCTCAATTTTGGCCAATCCGGCCAGGTCGCGAAGAGCCTAATATCCACTCGGGGAGGATCTTCTTTATTTCCCGTATATTGACCCATTTGGATGCTAGAACACCCCTGGGAGCGAAGAGGGCTGGTTTGGGGGGTTTTCGGGCTCAATATGGTAAATTCTTATTTTACTCAATTTTGGCCAATTCGGCCAAAAGCCTAATATCCGCTCGGGGTGGATCTTCTTTATTTCCCGTATATTGACCCATTGGGATGCTACAACACCCTTCGGAGCGAAGAGGGCTGCTTTGGGGGGTTTTATGGCTCATTTTGGTAAATTCCTATTTTGCTCGGCCAGGTCGCGAATGAGTCTAATATCCGGTTGGGGTGGGTTAGGGGTGGGGTTGGGGTTAGGGTTAGGGTTAATATCCGCTCGGGGTGAATCTTCGTTATTTCCCTTATATTGACCCATTTGCATGCTAGAACACCCCTGGGAGCGAAGAGGGTTCGTTTTGGGGGTTTTCGGGCTCAATATGGTAAATTCTTATTTTACTCAATTTTGGCCAATTCGGCCAAAAGCCTAATATCCGCTCGGAGTGGATCTTCTTTTTTTCCCGTATATTGACCCATTTAGATGCTAGAACACCCTTCGGAGCGAAGAGGGCTGGTTTGGGGGGTTTTATGGCTCATTTTGGTAAATTCCTATTTTGCTAAATTTTGGCCAATTCAGCCAGGTCGCTAAGACCCTAATATCCGATCGGGGAGGATCTTCATTATTTCCCGTGTATTGACCCATTTGCATGCCAGAACACCCCTCGGAATGAAGAGGGCTGGTTTGGGGGGTTTTCTGGCTCAATTTGGTAAATTCCATTTTTGCTCGGCCAGGTCGCGAAAGAGCCTAATATCCGGTCGGTGTGGTTAGGGGTAGGGTAGGGTTAGGGCTGGGGTTGGGGTTTGGGGTTGGGGTTTGGGGTTGGGGTTAGGGTTAATATCCGCTCGGGGTGGATCTTCGTTATTTCCCGTATATTGACCCATTTGCATGCCAGAACACCCCTCGGAACGAAGAGGGCTGGTTTGGGGGGTTTACGGGCTCAATTTGGTAAATTCCTTTTTTGCTCGGCCAGGTCGCGAAAGAGTCTAATATCCGGTCGGGGTGGGTTAGGGGTGGGGTTAGGTGTGGGGTTTGGGGTTGGGGTTTGGGGTTGGGGTTGGGGTTAGGGTTAGGGTTAGGGTAAGGGTTAGGGTTAGGGTTAATATCCGCTCGGGGTGGATCTTCGTTATTTCCCTTATATTGACCCATTTGCATGCTAAAACACCCCTGGGAGCGAAGAGGGCTGGTTTGGGGGGTTTTCGGGCTCAATATGGTAAATTCTTATTTTACTCAATTTTGGCCAATTCGGCCAAAAGCCTAATATCCGCTCGGGGTGGATCTTCTTTATTTTCCTTATATTGACCTATTTGGATGCTACAACACCCTTCGGAGCGAAGAGGGCTGGTTTGGGGGGTTTATGGCTCATTTTGGTAAATTCCTATTTTGCTCGGCCAGGTCGCGAAAGAGTCTAATATCCGGTTGGGGTGGGTAAGGGGTGGGGTTGGGGTTAGGGTTAGGGTTAATATCCGCTCGGGGTGAATCTTCGTTATTTCCCTTATATTGACCCATTTGGATGCTAGAACACCCTTCGGAGCGAAGAGGGTTGGTTTGGGGGGTTTTATGGCTCATTTTGGTAAATTCCTATTTTGCTCGGCCAGGTCGCGAAAGAGTCTAATATCCGATCGGGGTGGGTTAGGGGTGAGGTTAGGGGTGGGGTTGGGGTTGGGGTTGGGGTTTTGGGTTGGGGTTGGGGTTAGGGTTAGGGTTAGGGTAAAGGTTTAGGGTAAGGGTTAGGATTAATATCCGCTCGGGGTGAATCTTCGTTATTTCCCGTATATTGACCCATTTGGATGCTAGAACACCCTTCGGAGCGAAGAGGGCTGGTTTGGGGGGTTTTCGGGCTCAATATGGTAAATTCTTATTTTACTCAATTTTGGCCAATTCGGCCAAAAGCCTAATATCCGCTCGGGGTGGATCTTCTTTATTTCCCGTATATTGACCCATTTGGATGCTAGAACATCCTTCGGAGCGAAGAGGGCTGGTTTGGGGGGTTTTATGGCTCATTTTGGTAAATTCCTATTTTGCTCGGCCAGGTCGCGAAAGAGTCTAATATCCGGTTGGGGTGGGTTAGGGGTGGGGTTGGGGTTTAGGGTTAGGGTTAATATCCGCTCGGGGTGAATCTTCGTTATTTCCCTTATATTGACCCATTTGCATGCTAGAACACCCCTCGGAACGAAGAGGGATGGTTAGGGGGGTTTTATGGCTCATTTTGGTAAATTCCTAATTTGCTAAATTTTGGCCAATTCAGCCAGGTCGCTAAGACCCTAAGATCCGATCGGGGAGGATCTTCATTATTTCCCGTGTATTGACCCATTTGCATGCCAGAACACCCGTCGGAACGAAGAGGGCTGGTTTGGGGGGTTTACGGGCTCAATTTGGTAAATTCCATTTTTGCTCGGCCAGGTCGCGAAAGAGCCTAATATCCGGTCGGGGTGGTTAGGGGTAGGGTAGGGTTAGGGCTGGGGTTGGGGTGTGGGGTTGGGGTTAGGGTTAATATCCGCTCGGGGTGGATCTTCGTTATTTCCCGTATATTGACCCATTTGCATGCTAGAACACCCCTCGGAACGAAGAGGGATGGTTTTGGGGGTTTTATGGCTCATTTTGGTAAATTCCTATTTTGCTCGGCCAGGTCGCGAAAGAGTCTAATATCCGGTCGGGGTGGGTTAGGGGTGAGGTTAGGGGTGTGGTTTGGGGTAGGGGTTGGGGTTTGGGGTTGGGGTTGGGGTTAGGGTTAGGGTTAGGGTAAGGGTTAGGGTTAGGGTTAGGGTTAGGGTTAATATCCGCTCGGGGTGGATCTTCGTTATTTCCCTTATATTGACCCATTTGCATGCTAGAACACCACTGGGAGCGAATAGGGTTCGTTTTGGGGGGTTTTCGGGCTCAATTTGGTAAATTCCTATTTTGCTCAATTTTGGCCAATCCGGCCAGGTCGCTAAGAGCCTAATATCCGCTCGGGGAGGATCTTCATTATTTCCCGTGTATTGACCCATTTGCATGCCGGAACACCCCTTGGAACGAAGAGGGCTGGTTTGGGGGGTTTACGGGCTCAATTTGGTAAATTCCTTTTTTGCTCGGCCAGGTCGCGAAAGAGTCTAATATCCGGTCAGGGTGGGTTAGGGGTGGGGTTAGGGGTGGGGTTTGGGGTTGGGGTTTGGGGTTGGGGTTGGGGTTAGGGTTAGGGTTAGGGTAAGGGTTAGGGTAAGGGTTAGGATTAATATCTGCTCGGGGTGGATCTTCGTTATTTCCCGTATATTCACCCATTTCCATGCTAGAACACCCCGCGGAACGAAAAGGAATGGTTTAAGGGGGTTTTCGGGCTCAATTTATTAAATTCCTATATTGCTCAATTTTGGCCAATTCGGCCAGGTCGCGAAGAGCCTAATATCCGCTCGGGGAGGATCTTCTTTATTTCCCGTATATTGACCCATTTGGATGCTAGAACACCCCTGGGAGCGAAGAGGGCTGGTTTGGGGGGTTTTCGGGCTCAATATGGTAAATTCTTATTTTACTCAATTTTGGCCAATTCGGCCAAAAGCCTAATATCCGCTCGGGGTGGATCTTCTTTATTTCCCGTATATTGACCCATTGGGATGCTAGAACACCCTTCGGAGCGAAGAGGGCTGCTTTGGGGGGTTTTATGGCTCATTTTGGTAAATTCCTATTTTGCTCGGCCAGGTCGCGAATGAGTCTAATATCCGGTTGGGGTGGGTTAGGGGTGGGGTTGGGGTTAGGGTTAGGGTTAATACCCGCTCGGGGTGAATCTTCGTTATTTCCCTTATATTGACCCATTTGCATGCTAGAACACCCCAGGGAGCGAAGAGGGTTCGTTTTGGGGGTTTTCGGGCTCAATATGGTAAATTCTTATTTTACTTAATTTTGGCCAATTCGGCCAAAAGCCTAATATCCGCTCGGAGTGGATCTTCTTTTTTTCCCGTATATTGACCCATTTAGATGCTAGAACACCCTTCGGAGCGAAGAGGGCTGGTTTGGGGGGTTTTATGGCTCATTTTGGTAAATTCCTATTTTGCTAAATTTTGGCCAATTCAGCCAGGTCGCTAAGACCCTAATATCCGATCGGGGAGGATCTTCATTATTTCCCGTGTATTGACCCATTTGCATGCCAGAACACCCCTCGGAATGAAGAGGGCTGGTTTGGGGGGTTTTCTGGCTCAATTTGGTAAATTCCATTTTTGCTCGGCCAGGTCGCGAAAGAGCCTAATATCCGGTCGGTGTGGTTAGGGGTAGGGTAGGGTTAGGGCTGGGGTTGGGGTTTGGGGTTGGGGTTTGGGGTTAGGGTTAGGGTTAATATCCGCTCGGGGTGGATCTTCGTTATTTCCCGTATATTGACCCATTTGCATGCCAGAACACCCCTCGGAACGAAGAGGGCTGGTTTGGGGGGTTTACGGGCTCAATTTGGTAAATTCCTTTTTTGCTCGGCCAGGTCGCGAAAGAGTCTAATATCCGGTCGGGGTGGGTTAGGGGTGGGGTTAGGGGTGGGGTTTGGGGATGGGGTTTGGGGTTGGGGTTGGGGTTAGGGTTAGGGTTAGGGTTAGGGTAAGGGTTAGGGTTAGGGTTAATATCCGCTCGGGGTGGATCTTCGTTATTTCCCTTATATTGACCCATTTGCATGCTAGAACACCCCTGGGAGCGAAGAGGGCTGGTTTGGGGGGTTTTCGGGCTCAATATGGTAAATTCTTATTTTAATCAATTTTGGCCAATTCGGCCAAAAGCCTAATATCCGCTCGGGGTGGATCTTCTTTATTTCCCGTATACTGACCTATTTGGATGCTACAACACCCTTCGGAGCGAAGAGGGCTGGTTTGGGGGGTTTTATGGCTCATTTTGGTAAATTCCTATTTTGCTCGGCCAGGTCGCGAAAGAGTCTAATATCCGGTTGGGGTGGGTTAGGGGTGGGGTTGGGGTTAGGGTTAGGGTTAATATCCGCTCGGGGTGAATCTTCGTTATTTCCCTTATATTGACCCATTTGCATGCTAGAACACCCCTGGGAGCGAAGAGGGTTCGTTTTGGGGGTTTTATGGCTCAATATGGTAAATTCTTCTTTTACTCAATTTTGGCCAATTCGGCCAAAAGCCTAATATCCGCTCGGGGTGGATCTTCTTTTTTTCCCGTATATTGACCCATTTAGATGCTAGAACACCCTTCGGAGCGAAGAGGGCTGGTTTGGGGGGTTTTATGGCTCATTTTGGTAAATTCCTATTTTGCTAAATTTTGGCCAATTCAGCCAGGTCGCTAAGACCCTAATATCCGATCGGGGAGGATCTTCATTATTTCCCGTGTATTGACCCATTTGCATGCCAGAATACCCCTCGGAACGAAGAGGGCTGGTTTGGGGGGTTTACGGGCTCAATTTGGTAAATTCCATTTTTGCTCGGCCAGGTCGCGAAAGAGCCTAATATCCGGTCGGGGTGGTTAGGGGTAGGGTAGGGTTAGGGCTGGGGTTGGGGTTTGGGGTTAGGGTTAGGGTTAATATCCGCTCGGGGTGGATCTTCGTTATTTCCCGTATATTGAACCCATTTGCATGCCAGAACACCCCTCGGAACGAAGAGGGCTGGTTTGGGGGGTTTACGGGCTCAATTTGGTAAATTCCTTTTTTGCTCGGCCAGGTCGCGAAAGAGTCTAATATCCGGTCGGGGTGGGTTAGGGGTGGGGTTAGGGGTGGGGTTTGGGGATGGGGTTTGGGGTTGGGGTTGGGGTTAGGGTTAGGGTTAGGGTTAGGGTAAGGGTTAGGGTTAGGGTTAATATCCGCTCGGGGTGGATCTTCGTTATTTCCCTTATATTGACCCATTTGCATGCTAGAACACCCCTGGGAGCGAAGAGGGCTGGTTTGGGGGGTTTTCGGGCTCAATATGGTAAATTCTTATTTTAATCAATTTTGGCCAATTCGGCCAAAAGCCTAATATCCGCTCGGGGTGGATCTTCTTTATTTCCCGTATACTGACCTATTTGGATGCTACAACACCCTTCGGAGCGAAGAGGGCTGGTTTGGGGGGTTTTATTGCTCATTTTGGTAAATTCCTATTTTGCTCGGCCAGGTCGCGAAAGAGTCTAATATCCGGTTGGGGTGGGTTAGGGGTGGGGTTGGGGTTAGGGTTAGGGTTAATATCCGCTCGGGGTGAATCTTCGTTATTTCCCTTATATTGACCCATTTGCATGCTAGAACACCCCTGGGAGCGAAGAGGGTTCGTTTTGGGGGTTTTATGGCTCAATATGGTAAATTCTTCTTTTACTCAATTTTGGCCAATTCGGCCAAAAGCCTAATATCCGCTCGGGGTGGATCTTCTTTTTTTCCCGTATATTGACCCATTTAGATGCTAGAACACCCTTCGGAGCGAAGAGGGCTGGTTTGGGGGGTTTTATGGCTCATTTTGGTAAATTCCTATTTTGCTAAATTTTGGCCAATTCAGCCAGGTCGCTAAGACCCTAATATCCGATCGGGGAGGATCTTCATTATTTCCCGTGTATTGACCCATTTGCATGCCAGAATACCCCTCGGAACGAAGAGGGCTGGTTTGGGGGGTTTACGGGCTCAATTTGGTAAATTCCATTTTTGCTCGGCCAGGTCGCGAAAGAGCCTAATATCCGGTCGGGGTGGTTAGGGGTAGGGTAGGGTTAGGGCTGGGGTTGGGGTTTGGGGTTGGGGTTAGGGTTAATATCCGCTCGGGGTGGATCTTCGTTATTTCCCTTATATTGACCCATTTGCATGCTAGAACACCACTGGGAGCGAAGAGGGTTCGTTTTGGGGGTTTTCGGGCTCAATATGGTAAATTCTTATTTTACTTAATTTTGGCCAATTCGGCCAAAAGCCTAATATCCGCTCGGGGTGGATCTTCTTTATTTCCCGTATATTCACCCGTTTGGATGCTAGAACACCCCTTGGAACGAAGAGGGCTGGTTTGGGGGGTTTTGGGGCTCAATTTGGTAAATTCCTTTTTTGCTCAATTTCGGCCAATTCGGCCAGGTCGTGAAGAGCCTAATATCCGCTCGGGGAGGATCTTCATTATTTCCCGTGTATTGACCCATTTGCATGCCAGAACACCCCTGGGAGCGAACAGGGTTCGTTTTGGGGGTTTTCGGGCTCAATTTTGTAAATTCTTATTTTACTCAATTTTGGCCAATTCGGCCAAAAGCCTAATATCCGCTCGGGGTGGATCTTCTTTATTTCCCGTATATTGACCCATTTGGATGCTAGAACACCCTTCGGAGCGAAGAGGGCTGGTTTGGGGGGTTTTATGGCTCATTTTGGTAAATTCCTATTTTGCTCGGCCAGGTCGCGAAAGAGTCTAATATCCGATCGGGGTGGGTTAGGGGTGAGGTTAGGGGTGGGGTTGGGGTTGGGGTTTTGGGTTGGGGTTGGGGTTAGGGTTAGGGTTAGGGTAAAGGGTTAGGGTAAGGGTTAGGATTAATATCCGCTCGGGGTGGATCTTCGTTATTTCCCTTATATTGACCCATTTGCATGCGAGAACACCCCTGGGAGCGAAGAGGGTTCGTTTTGGGGGTTTTCGGGCTCAAAATGGTAAATTCTTATTTTACTCAATTTTGGCCAATTCGGCCAAAAGCCTAATATCCGCTCGGGGTGAATCTTCGTTATTTCCCTTATATTGACCCATTTGCATGCTAGAACACCCCTGGGAGCGAAGAGGGTTTGTTTTGGGGGTTTTCGGGCTCAATATGGTAAATTCTTATTTTACTCAATTTTGGCCAATTCGGCCAAATGCCTTATATCCGCTCGGGGTGGATCTTCTTTTTTTCCCGTATATTGACCCATTTGCATGCCAGAACACCCCTCGGAATGAAGAGGGCTGGTTTGGGGGGTTTTCGGGCTCAATTTGGTAAATTCCATTTTTGCTCGGCCAGGTCGCGAAAGAGCCTAATATCCGGTCGGGGTGGTTAGGGGTAGGGTAGGGTTAGGGCTGGGGTTGCGGTTTGGGGTTGGGGTTAGGGTTAATATCCGCTCGGGGTGGATCTTCTTTATTTCCCGTATATTGACCCATTTGGATGCTAGAACACCCTTCGGAGCGAAGAGAGCTGGTTTGGGGGGTTTTATGGCTCATTTTGGTAAATTCCTATTTTGCTCGGCCAGGTCGCGAAAGAGTCTAATATCCGGTCGGGGTGGGTTAGGGGTGAGGTTAGGGGTGTGGTTTGGGGTTGGGGTTGGGGTTGGGGTTTGGGGTTGGGGTTGGGGTTAGGGTTAGGGTTAGGGTAAGGGTTAGGGTTAGGGTTAGGGTTAATATCCGCTCGGGGTGAATCTTCGTTATTTCCCTTATATTGACCATTTGCATGCTAGAACACCCCTGGGAGCGAAGAGGGTTCGTTTTGGGGGTTTTCGGGCTCAATATGGTAAATTCTTATTTTACTCAATTTTGGCCAATTCGGCCAAAAGCCTAATATTCGCTCGGGTGGATCTTCTTTTTTTCCCGTATATTGACCCATTTAGATGCTAGAACACCCTTCGGAGCGAAGAGGGCTGGTTAGGGGGGTTTTATGGCTCATTTTGGTAAATTCCTATTTTGCTAAATTTTGGCCAATTCAGCCAGGTCGCTAAGACCCTAAGATCCGATCGGGGAGGATCTTCATTATTTCCCGTGTATTGACCCATTTGCATGCCAGAACACCCCTCGGAACGAAGAGGGCTGGTTTGGGGGGTTTACGGGCTCTATTTGGTAAATTCCATTTTTGCTCGGCCAGGTCGCGAAAGAGCCTAATATCCGGTCGGGGTGGTTAGGGGTAGGGTAGGGTTAGGGCTGGGGTTGCGGTTTGGGGTTGGGGTTAGGGTTAATATCCGCTCG
This sequence comes from Lytechinus pictus, assembly GCF_037042905.1. Lineage (NCBI taxonomy): Eukaryota > Metazoa > Echinodermata > Echinoidea > Temnopleuroida > Toxopneustidae > Lytechinus > Lytechinus pictus. The sequence goes on along the minus strand of NW_026974168.1, from coordinate 67,382 downwards.
GGGTGGATCTTCTTTATTTCCCGTATATTGACCCATTTGGATGCTAGAACACCCTTCGGAGCGAAGAGAGCTGGTTTGGGGGGTTTTATGGCTCATTTTGGTAAATTCCTATTTTGCTCGGCCAGGTCGCGAAAGAGTCTAATATCCGGTCGGGGTGGGTTAGGGGTGAGGTTAGGGGTGTGGTTTGGGGTTGGGGTTGGGGTTGGGGTTTGGGGTTGGGGTTGGGGTTAGGGTTAGGGTTAGGGTAAGGGTTAGGGTTAGGGTTAGGGTTAATATCCGCTCGGGGTGAATCTTCGTTATTTCCCTTATATTGACCATTTGCATGCTAGAACACCCCTGGGAGCGAAGAGGGTTCGTTTTGGGGGTTTTCGGGCTCAATATGGTAAATTCTTATTTTACTCAATTTTGGCCAATTCGGCCAAAAGCCTAATATTCGCTCGGGTGGATCTTCTTTTTTTCCCGTATATTGACCCATTTAGATGCTAGAACACCCTTCGGAGCGAAGAGGGCTGGTTAGGGGGGTTTTATGGCTCATTTTGGTAAATTCCTATTTTGCTAAATTTTGGCCAATTCAGCCAGGTCGCTAAGACCCTAAGATCCGATCGGGGAGGATCTTCATTATTTCCCGTGTATTGACCCATTTGCATGCCAGAACACCCCTCGGAACGAAGAGGGCTGGTTTGGGGGGTTTACGGGCTCTATTTGGTAAATTCCATTTTTGCTCGGCCAGGTCGCGAAAGAGCCTAATATCCGGTCGGGGTGGTTAGGGGTAGGGTAGGGTTAGGGCTGGGGTTGGGGTTTGGGGTTGGGGTTAGGGTTAATATCCGCTCGGGGTGGATCTTCGTTATTTCCCGTATATTGACCCATTTGCATGCTAGAACACCCCTCGGAACGAAGAGGGATGGTTTTGGGGGTTTTATGGCTCATTTTGGTAAATTCCTATTTTGCTCGGCCAGGTCGCGAAAGAGTCTAATATCCGGTCGGGGTGGGTTAGGGGTGAGGTTAGGGGTGTGGTTTGGGGTTGGGGTTGGGGTTAGGGTTAGGGTTAGGGTAAGGGTTAGGGTTAGGGTTAGGGTTAGGGTTAATATCCGCTCGGGGTGGATCTTCGTTATTTCCCTTATATTGACCCATTTGCATGCTAGAACACCACTGGGAGCGAATAGGGTTCGTTTTGGGGGGTTTTCGGGCTCAATTTGGTAAATTCCTATTTTGCTCAATTTTGGCCAATCCGGCCAGGTCGCGAAGAGCCTAATATCCACTCGGGGAGGATCTTCTTTATTTCCCGTGTATTGACCCATTTGGATGCTAGAACACCCCTGGGAGCGAAGAGGGCTGGTTTGGGGGGTTTTCGGGCTCAATATGGTAAATTCTTATTTTACTCAATTTTGGCCAATTCGGCCAAAAGCCTAATATCCGCTCGGGGTGGATCTTCTTTATTTCCCGTATATTGACCCATTGGGATGCTACAACACCCTTCGGAGCGAAGAGGGCTGCTTTGGGGGGTTTTATGGCTCATTTTGGTAAATTCCTATTTTGCTCGGCCAGGTCGCGAATGAGTCTAATATCCGGTTGGGGTGGGTTAGGGGTGGGGTTGGGGTTAGGGTTAGGGTTAATATCCGCTCGGGGTGAATCTTCGTTATTTCCCTTATATTGACCCATTTGCATGCTAGAACACCCCTGGGAGCGAAGAGGGTTCGTTTTGGGGGTTTTCGGGCTCAATATGGTAAATTCTTATTTTACTCAATTTTGGCCAATTCGGCCAAAAGCCTAATATCCGCTCGGAGTGGATCTTCTTTTTTTCCCGTATATTGACCCATTTAGATGCTAGAACACCCTTCGGAGCGAAGAGGGCTGGTTTGGGGGGTTTTATGGCTCATTTTGGTAAATTCCTATTTTGCTAAATTTTGGCCAATTCAGCCAGGTCGCTAAGACCCTAATATCCGATCGGGGAGGATCTTCATTATTTCCCGTGTATTGACCCATTTGCATGCCAGAACACCCCTCGGAATGAAGAGGGCTGGTTTGGGGGGTTTTCTGGCTCAATTTGGTAAATTCCATTTTTGCTCGGCCAGGTCGCGAAAGAGCCTAATATCCGGTCGGTGTGGTTAGGGGTAGGGTAGGGTTAGGGCTGGGGTTGGGGTTTGGGGTTGGGGTTTGGGGTTGGGGTTAGGGTTAATATCCGCTCGGGGTGGATCTTCGTTATTTCCCGTATATTGACCCATTTGCATGCCAGAACACCCCTCGGAACGAAGAGGGCTGGTTTGGGGGGTTTACGGGCTCAATTTGGTAAATTCCTTTTTTGCTCGGCCAGGTCGCGAAAGAGTCTAATATCCGGTCGGGGTGGGTTAGGGGTGGGGTTAGGTGTGGGGTTTGGGGTTGGGGTTTGGGGTTGGGGTTGGGGTTAGGGTTAGGGTTAGGGTAAGGGTTAGGGTTAGGGTTAATATCCGCTCGGGGTGGATCTTCGTTATTTCCCTTATATTGACCCATTTGCATGCTAAAACACCCCTGGGAGCGAAGAGGGCTGGTTTGGGGGGTTTTCGGGCTCAATATGGTAAATTCTTATTTTACTCAATTTTGGCCAATTCGGCCAAAAGCCTAATATCCGCTCGGGGTGGATCTTCTTTATTTCCCTTATATTGACCTATTTGGATGCTACAACACCCTTCGGAGCGAAGAGGGCTGGTTTGGGGGGTTTATGGCTCATTTTGGTAAATTCCTATTTTGCTCGGCCAGGTCGCGAAAGAGTCTAATATCCGGTTGGGGTGGGTAAGGGGTGGGGTTGGGGTTAGGGTTAGGGTTAATATCCGCTCGGGGTGAATCTTCGTTATTTCCCTTATATTGACCCATTTGCATGCTAGAACACCCCCTGGGAGCGAAGAGGGTTCGTTTTGGGGGTTTTCGGGCTCAATATGGTAAATTCTTATTTTACTCAATTTTGGCCAATTCGGCCAAAAGCCTAATATCCGCTCGGGGTGGATCTTCTTTTTTTCCCGTATATTGACCCATTTAGATGCTAGAACACCCTTCGGAGCGAAGAGGGCTGGTTTGGGGGGTTTTATGGCTCATTTTGGTAAATTCCTATTTTGCTAAATTTTGGCCAATTCAGCCAGGTCGCTAAGACCCTAATATCCGATCGGGGAGGATCTTCATTATTTCCCGTGTATTGACCCATTTGCATGCCAGAATACCCCTCGGAACGAAGAGGGCTGGTTTGGGGGGTTTACGGGCTCAATTTGGTAAATTCCATTTTTGCTCGGCCAGGTCGCGAAAGAGCCTAATATCCGGTCGGGGTGGTTAGGGGTAGGGTAGGGTTAGGGCTGGGGTTGGGGTTTGGGGTTGAGGTTAGGGTTAATATCCGCTCGGTGTGGATCTTCGTTATTTCCCGTATATTGACCCATTTGCATGCTAGAACACCCCTCGGAACGAAGAGGGATGGTTTTGGGGGTTTTATGGCTCATTTTGGTAAATTCCTATTTTGCTCGGCCAGGTCGCGAAAGAGTCTAATATCCGGTCGGGGTGGGTTAGGGGTGAGGTTAGGGGTGTGGTTTGGGGTTCGGGTTGGGGTTTGGGGTTGGGGTTGGGGTTAGGGTTAGGGTTAGGGTTAGGGTTAGGGTTAGGGTTAGGGTTAATATCCGCTCGGGGTGGATCTTCGTTATTTCCCTTATATTGACCCATTTGCATGCTAGAACACCACTGGGAGCGAAGAGGGTTCGTTTTGGGGGTTTTCGGGCTCAATATGGTAAATTCTTATTTTACTCAATTTTGGCCAATTCGGCCAAAAGCCTAATATCCGCTCGGGGTGGATCTTCTTTATTTCCCGTATATTCACCCGTTTGGATGCTAGAACACCCCTCGGAACGAAGAGGGCTGGTTTGGGGGGTTTTGGGGCTCAATTTGGTAAATTCCTTTTTTGCTCAATTTCGGCCAATTCGGCCAGGTCGTGAAGAGCCTAATATCCGCTCGGGGAGGATCTTCATTATTTCCCGTGTATGGTCATAAACCATTTGCATGCCAGAACACCCCTGGGAGCGAACAGGGTTCGTTTTGGGGGTTTTCGGGCTCAATATGGTAAATTCTTATTTTACTCAATTTTGGCCAATTCGGCCAAAAGCCTTATATCCGCTCGGGGTGGATCTTCTTTTTTTCCCGTATATTGACCCATTTGCATGCCAGAACACCCCTCGGAATGAAGAGGGCTGGTTTGGGGGGTTTTCGGGCTCAATTTGGTAAATTCCATTTTTGCTCGGCCAGGTCGCGAAAGAGCCTAATATCCGGTCGGGGTGGGTTAGGGGTGAGGTTAGGGGTGTGGTTTGGGGTTGGGGTTGGGGTTGGGGTTTGGGGTTGGGGTTGGGGTTAGGGTTAGGGTTAGGGTAAGGGTTAGGGTTAGGGTTAGGGTTAATATCCGCTCGGGATGGATCTTCGTTATTTCCCTTATATTGACCCATTTGCATGCTAGAACACCCCTGGGAGCGAAGAGGGTTCGTTTTGGGGGTTTTCGGGCTCATTATGGTAAATTCTTATTTTACTCAATTTTGGCCAATTCGGCCAAAAGCCTAATATCCGCTAAGGGTGGATCTTCTTTATTTCCCGTATATTCACCCATTTGGATGCTAGAACACCCCTCGGAACGAAGAGGGATGGTTTGGGGGGTTTTCGGGCTCAATTTGGTAAATTCCTATTTTGCTCAATTTTGGCCAATCCGGCCAGGTCGCTAAGAGCCTAATATCCGCTCGGGGAGGATCTTCATTATTTCCCGTGTATTGACCCATTTGCATGCCAGAACACCCCTCGGAACGAAGGGGGCTGGTTTGGGGGGTTTACGGGCTCAATTTGGTAAATTCCATTTTTGCTCGGCCAGGTCGCGAAAGAGCCTAATATCCGGTCGGGTTTGTTAGGGGAAGGGTAGGGTTAGGGCTGGGGTTGGGGTTTGGGGTTGGGGTTAGGGTTAATATCCGCTCGGGGTCGATCTTCGTTATTTCCCGTATATTGACCCATTTGCATGCTAGAACACCCCTCGGAACGAAGAGGGATGGTTTTGGGGGTTTTATGGCTCATTTTGGTAAATTCCTATTTTGCTCGGCCAGGTCGCGAAAGAGTCTAATATCCGGTCGGGGTGGGTTAGGGGTGAGGTTAGGGGTGTGGTTTGGGGTTGGGGTTGGGGTTTGGGGTTGGGGTTGGGTTTAAGGTTAGGGTTAGGGTAAGGGTTAGGGTTAGGGTTAGGGTTAATATCCACTCGGAGTGGATCTTCGTTATTTCCCTTATATTGACCCATTTGCATGCTAGAACACCACTGGGAGCGAATAGGGTTCGTTTTGGGGGTTTTCGGGCTCAATATGGTAAATTCTTATTTTACTCAATTTTGGCCAATTCGGCTAAAAGCCTAATATCCGCTCGGGGTGGATCTTCTTTATTTCCCGTATATTCACCCATTTGGATACTAGAACACCCCTCGGAACGAAGAGGGCTGGTTTGGGGGGGTTTTGGGCTCAATTTGGTAAATTCCTTTTTTCCTCAATTTCGGCCAATTCGGCCAGGTCGTGAAGAGCCTAATATCCGCTGGGGGAGGATCTTCATTATTTCCAGTGTATTGACCCATTTGCATGCCAGAACACCCCTGGGAGCGAACAGGGTTCGTTTTGGGGGTTTTCGGGCTCAATATGGTAAATTCTTATTTTACTCAATTTTGGCCAATTCGGCCAAAAGCCTAATATCCGCTCGGGGTGGATCTTCTTTATTTCCCGTATATTGACCCATTTGGATGCTAGAACACCCTTCGGAGCGAAGAGGGCTGGTTTGGGGGGTTTTATGGCTCATTTTGGTAAATTCCTATTTTGCTCGGCCAGGTCGCGAAAGAGTCTAATATCCGATCGGGGTGGGTTAGGGGTGAGGTTAGGGGTGGGGTTGGGGTTGGGGTTGGGGTTTTGGGTTGGGGTTGGGGTTAGGGTTAGGGTAAAGGGTTAGGGTAAGGGTTAGGATTAATATCCGCTCGGGGTGGATCTTCGTTATTTCCCTTATATTGACCCATTTGCATGCTTAGAACACCCCTGGGAGCGAAGAGGGTTCGTTTTGGGGGTTTTCGGGCTCAAATTGGTAAATTCTTATTTTACTCAATTTTGGCCAATTCGGCCAAAAGCCTAATATCCGCTCGGGGTGAATCTTCGTTATTTCCCTTATATTGACCCATTTGCATGCTAGAACACCCCTGGGAGCGAAGAGGGCTGGTTTGGGGGGTTTTCGGGCTCAATTTGGTAAATTCCATTTTTGCTCGGCCAGGTCGCGAAAGAGCCTAATATCCGGTCGGGGTGGTTAGGGTTAGGGTAGGGTTAGGGCTGGGGTTGGGGTTTGGGGTTGGGGATAGGGTTAATATCCGCTCGGAGTGGATCTTCGTTATTTCCCGTATATTGACCCATTTGCATGCTAGAACACCCCTCGGAACGAAGAGGGATGGTTTGGGGGGTTTACGGGCTCAATTTGGTAAATTCCTTTTTTGCTCGGCCAGGTCGCGAAAGAGTCTAATATCCGGTTGGGGTGGGTTAGGGGTGGGGTTAGGGGTGGGTTTGGGGTTAGGGTTAGGGTTAATATCCGCCCGGGGTGAATATTCGTTTATTCCCTTATATTGACCCATTTGCATGCTAGAACACCCCTGGGAGCGAAGACGGTTCGTTTTGGGGGTTTTCGGGCTCAATATGGTAAATTCTTATTTTACTCAATTTTGGCCAATTCGGCCAAAAGCCTAATATCCGCTCGGGGTGGATCTTCTTTATTTCCCGTATATTGACCCATTTGGATGCTAGAACACCCTTCTGAGCGAAGAGGGCTGGTTTGGGGGGTTTTATGGCTCATTTTGGTAAATTCCTATTTTGCTCGGCCAGGTCGCGAAAGAGTCTAATATCCGATCGGGGTGGGTTAGGGGTGAGGTTAGGGGTGGGGTTGGGGTTGGGGTTTTGGGTTGGGGTTGGGGTTAGGGTTAGGGTTAGGGTAAAGGGTTAGGGTAAGGGTTAGGATTAACATCCGCTCGGGGTGGATCTTCGTTATTTCCCTTATATTGACCCATTTGCATGCCAGAACACCCCTCGGAATGAAGAGGGCTGGTTTGGGGGGTTTTCGGGCTCAATTTGGTAAATTCCATTTTTGCTCGGCCAGGTCGCGAAAGAGCCTAATATCCGGTCGGGGTGGTTAGGGGTAGGGTAGGGTTAGGGCTGGGGTTGGGGTTTGGGGTTGGGGTTAGGGTTAATATCCGCTCGGGGTGGATCTTCTTTATTTCCCGTATATTGACCCATTTGGATGCTAGAACACCCTTCGGAGCGAAGAGGGCTGGTTTGGGGGGTTTTATGGCTCATTTTGGTAAATTCCTATTTTGCTCGGCCAGGTCGCGAAAGAGTCTAATATCCGGTCGGGGTGGGTTAGGGGTGAGGTTAGGGGTGTGGTTTGGGGTTGGGGTTGGGGTTGGGGTTTGGGGTTGGGGTTGGGGTTAGGGTTAGGGTTAGGGTAAGGGTTAGGGTTAGGGTTAGGGTTAATATCCGCTCGGGATGGATCTTCGTTATTTCCCTTATATTGACCCATTTGCATGCTAGAACACCCCTGGGAGCGAAGAGGGTTCGTTTTTGGGGTTTTCGGGCTCATTATGGTAAATTCTTATTTTACTCAATTTTGGCCAATTCGGCCAAAAGCCTAATATCCGCTAGGGGTGGATCTTCTTTATTTCCCGTATATTCACCCATTTGGATGCTAGAACACCCCTGGGAGCGAAGAGGGTTCGTTTTTGGGGTTTTCGGGCTCAATATGGCAAATTCTAATTTTACTCAATTTTGGCAAATTCGGCCAAAAGCCTAATATCCGCTCGGGGTGGATCTTCTTTTTTTCCCGTATATTGACCCATTTAGATGCTAGAACACCCTTCGGAGCGAAGAGGGCTGGTTTGGGGGGTTTTATGGCTCATTTTGGTAAATTCCTATTTTGCTCGGCCAGTTCGCGAAAGAGTCTAATATCCGGTTGGGGTGGGTTAGGGGTGGGGTTGGGGTTAGGGTTAGGGTTAATATCCGCTCGGGGTGAATCTTCGCTTTTCCCTTATATTGACCCATTTGCATGCTAGAACACCCCTGGGAGCGAAGAGGGTTCGTTTTGGGGGTTTTCGGGCTCAATAAGGTAAATTCTTATTTTACTCAATTTTGGCCAATTCGGCCAAAAGCCTAATATCCGCTCGGGGTGGATCTTCTTTTTTTCCCGTATATTGACCCATTTAGATGCTAGAACACCCTTCGGAGCCAAGAGGGCTGGTTTGGGGGGTTTTATGGCTCATTTTGGTAAATTCCTATTTTGCTAAATTTTGGCCAATTCAGCAAGGTCGCTAAGACCCTAATATCCGATCGGGGAGGATCTTCATTATTTCCCGTGTATTGACCCATTTGCATGCCAGAACACCCCTGAGGGCGAACAGGATTCGTTTTGGGGGTTTTCGGGCACAATATGGTAAATTCTTATTTTACTCAATTTTGGCCAATTCGGCCAAAAGCCTAATATCCGCTCGGGGTGGATCTTCTTTATTTCCCGTATATTCACCCATTTGGATGCTAGAACACCCCTCGGAACGAAGAGGGCTGGTTTGGGGGGTTTTTGGGCTCAATTTGGTAAATTCCTTTTTTGCTCAATTTCGGCCAATTCGGCCAGGTCGTGAAGAGCCTTATATCCGCTCGGGGAGGATCTTCATTATTTCCCGTGTATTGACCCATTTGCATGCCAGAACACCCCTGAGGGCGAACAGGATTCGTTTTGGGGGTTTTCGGGCTCAATATGGTAAATTCTTATTTTACTCAATTTTGGCCAATTCGGCCAAAAGCCTAATATCCGCTCGGGGTGAATCTTCGTTATTTCCCGTATATTGACCCATTTGGATGCTAGAACACCCTTCGGAGCGAAGAGGGCTGGTTTGGGGGGTTTTCGGGCTCAATATGGTAAATTCTTATTTTACTCAATTTTGGCCAATTCGGCCAAAAGCCTAATATCCGCTCGGGGTGGATCTTCTTTATTTCCCGTATATTGACCCATTTGGATGCTAGAACATCCTTCGGAGCGAAGAGGGCTGGTTTGGGGGGTTTTATGGCTCATTTTGGTAAATTCCTATTTTGCTCGGCCAGGTCGCGAAAGAGTCTAATATCCGGTTGGGGTGGGTTAGGGGTGGGGTTGGGGTTAGGGTTAGGGTTAATATCCGCTCGGGGTGAATCTTCGTTATTTCCCTTATATTGACCCATTTGCATGCTAGAACACCCCTGGGAGCGAAGAGGGTTCGTTTTGGGGGTTTTCGGGCTCAATATGGTAAATTCTTATTTTACTCAATTTTGGCCAATTCGGCCAAAAGCCTAATATCCGCTCGGGGTGGATCTTCTTTATTTCCCGTATATTCACCCATTTGGATGCTAGAACACCCCTCGGAACGAAGAGGGCTGGTTTGGGGTGTTTTTGGGCTCAATTTGGTAAATTCCTTTTTTGCTCAATTTCGGCCAATTCGGCCAGGTCGTGAAGAGCCTTATATCCGCTCGGGGAGGATCTTCATTATTTCCCGTGTATTGACCCATTTGCATGCCAGAACACCCCTGAGGGCGAACAGGATTCGTTTTGGGGGTTTTCGGGCTCAATATGGTAAATTCTTATTTTACTCAATTTTGGCCAATTCGGCCAAAAGCCTAATATCCGCTCGGGGTGAATCTTCGTTATTTCCCGTATATTGACCCATTTGGATGCTAGAACACCCTTCGGAGCGAAGAGGGCTGGTTTGGGGGGTTTTCGGGCTCAATATGGTAAATTCTTATTTTACTCAATTTTGGCCAATTCGGCCAAAAGCCTAATATCCGCTCGGGGTGGATCTTCTTTATTTCCCGTATATTGACCCATTTGGATGCTAGAACATCCTTCGGAGCGAAGAGGGCTGGTTTGGGGGGTTTTATGGCTCATTTTGGTAAATTCCTATTTTGCTCGGCCAGGTCGCGAAAGAGTCTAATATCCGGTTGGGGTGGGTTAGGGGTGGGGTTGGGGTTAGGGATAGGGTTAATATCCGCTCGGGGTGAATCTTCGTTATTTCCCTTATATTGACCCATTTGCATGCTAGAACACCCCTGGGAGCGAAGAGGGTTCGTTTTGGGGGTTTTCGGGCTCAATATGGTAAATTCTTATTTTACTCAATTTTGGCCAATTCGGCCAAAAGCCTAATATCCGCTCGGGTGGATCTTCTTTTTTTCCCGTATATTGACCCATTTAGATGCTAGAACACCCTTCGGAGCGAAGAGGGCTGGTTAGGGGGGTTTTATGGCTCATTTTGGTAAATTCCTAATTTGCTAAATTTTGGCCAATTCAGCCAGGTCGCTAAGACCCTAAGATCCGATCGGGGAGGATCTTCATTATTTCCCGTGTATTGACCCATTTGCATGCCAGAACACCCGTCGGAACGAAGAGGGCTGGTTTGGGGGGTTTACGGGCTCAATTTGGTAAATTCCATTTTTGCTCGGCCAGGTCGCGAAAGAGCCTAATATCCGGTCGGGGTGGTTAGGGGTAGGGTAGGGTTAGGGCTGGGGTTGGGGTGTGGGGTTGGGGTTAGGGTTAATATCCGCTCGGGGTGGATCTTCGTTATTTCCCGTATATTGACCCATTTGCATGCTAGAACACCCCTCGGAACGAAGAGGGATGGTTTTGGGGGTTTTATGGCTCATTTTGGTAAATTCCTATTTTGCTCGGCCAGGTCGCGAAAGAGTCTAATATCCGGTCGGGGTGGGTTAGGGGTGAGGTAAGGGGTGTGGTTTGAGGTTGGGGTTGGGGTTTGGGGTTGGGGTTGGGGTTAGGGTTAGGGTTAGGGTAAGGGTTAGGGTTAGGGTTAGGGTTAGGGTTAATATCCGCTCGGGGTGGATCTTCGTTATTTCCCTTATATTGACCCATTTGCATGCTAGAACACCACTGGGAGCGAATAGGGTTCGTTTTGGGGGGTTTTCGGGCTCAATATGGTAAATTCTTATTTTACTCAATTTTGGCCAATTCGGCCAAAAGCCTAATATCCGCTCGGGGTGGATCTTCTTTATTTCCCGTATATTGACCCATTTGCATGCCAGAACACCCCTCGGAATGAAGAGGGCTGGTTTGGGGGGTTTTCGGGCTCAATTTGGTAAATTCCATTTTTGCTCGGCCAGGTCGCGAAAGAACCTAATATCCGGTCGGGGTGGTTAGGGGTAGGGTAGGGTTAGGGCTGGGGTTGGGGTTTGGGGTTGGGGTTAGGGTTAATATCCGCTCGGGGTGGATCTTCTTTATTTCCCGTATATTGACCCATTTGGATGCTAGAACACCCTTCGGAGCGAAGAGGGCTGGTTTGGGGGGTTTTCGGGCTCAATATGGTAAATTCCATTTTTGCTCGGCCAGGTCGCGAAAGAACCTAATATCCGGTCGGGGTGGTTAGGGGTAGGGTAGGGTTAGGGCTGGGGTTGGGGTTTGGGGTTGGGGTTAGGGTTAATATCCGCTCGGGGTGGATCTTCTTTATTTCCCGTATATTGACCCATTTGGATGCTAGAACACCCTTCGGAGCGAAGAGGGCTGGTTTGGGGGGTTTTCGGGCTCAATATGGTAAATTCTTATTTAACTCAATTTTGGCCAATTCGGCCAAAAGCCTAATATCCGCTAGGGGTGGATCTTCTTTATTTTCCGTATATTCACCCATTTGGATGCTAGAACACCCCTCGGAACGAAGAGGGATGGTTTGGGGGGTTTTCGGGCTCAATTTGGTAAATTCCTATTTTGCTCAATTTTGGCCAATCCGGCCAGGTCGCTAAGAGCCTAATATCCGCTCGGGGAGGATCTTCATTATTTCCCGTGTATTGACCCATTTGCATGCCAGAACACCCCTCGGAACGAAGAGGGCTGGTTTGGGGGGTTTACGGGCTCAATTTGGTAAATTCCTTTTTTGCTCGGCCAGGTCGCGAAAGAGTCTAATATCCGGTCGGGGTGGGTTAGGGGTGAGGTTAGGAGTGTGGTTTGGGGTTGGGGTTGGGGTTTGGGGTTGGGGTTGGGGTTAGGGTTAGGGTTAGGGTAAGGGTTAGGGTTAGGGTTAGGGTTAATATCCGCTCGGGATGGATCTTCGTTATTTCCCTTATATTGACCCATTTGCATGCTAGAACACCCCTGGGAGCGAAGAGGGTTCGTTTTGGGGGTTTTCGGGCTCAATATGGTAAATTCTTATTTTACTCAATTTTGGCCAATTCGGCCAAAAGCCTAATATCCGCTCGGGGTGGATCTTCTTTATTTCCCGTATATTCACCCGTTTGGATGCTAGAACACCCCTGGGAGCGAAGAGGGTTTGTTTTGGGGGTTTTCGGGCTCAATATGGTAAATTCCTTTTTTGCTCAATTTCGGCCAATTCGGCCAGGTCGTGAAGAGCCTAATATCCGCTCGGGGAGGATCTTCATTATTTCCCGTGTATTGACCCATTTGCATGCCAGAACACCCCTGGGAGCGAACAGGGTTCGTTTTGGGGGTTTTCGGGCTCAATATGGTAAATTCTTATTTTACTCAATTTTGGCCAATTCGGCCAAAAGCCTAATATCCGCTCGGGGTGGATCTTCTTTATTTCCCGTATATTGACCCATTTGGATGCTAGAACACCCTTCGGAGCGAAGAGGGCTGGTTTGGGGGGTTTTATGGCTCATTTTGGTAAATTCCTATTTTGCTCGGCCAGGTCGCGAAAGAGTCTAATATCCGATCGGGGTGGGTTAGGGGTGAGGTTAGGGGTGGGGTTGGGGTTGGGGTTTTGGGTTGGGGTTGGGGTTAGGGTTAGGGTTAGGGTAAAGGGTTAGGGTAAGGGTTAGGATTAATATCCGCTCGGGGTGGATCTTCGTTATTTCCCTTATATTGACCCATTTGCATGCTAGAACACCCCTGGGAGCGAAGAGGGTTTGTTTTGGGGGTTTCCGGGCTCAATATGGTAAATTCTTATTTTACTCAATTTTGGCCAATTCGGCCAAAAGCCTAATATCCGCTCGGGGTGGATCTTCTTTTTTTCCCGTATATTGACCCATTTGCATGCCAGAACACCCCTCGGAATGAAGAGGGCTGGTTTGGGGGGTTTTATGGCTCATTTTGGTAAATTCCTATTTTGCTCGGCCAGGTCGCGAAAGAGTCTAATATCCGATAGGGGTGGGTTAGGGGTGAGGTTAGGGGTGGGGTTGGGGTTGGGGTTTTGGGTTGGGGTTGGGGTTAGGGTTAGGGTTAGGGTAAAGGGTTAGGGTAAGGGTTAGGATTAATATCCGCTCGGGGTGGATCTTCGTTATTTCCCTTATATTGACCCATTTGCATGCTAGAACACCCCTGGGAGCGAAGAGGGTTTGTTTTGGGGGTTTTCGGGCTCAATAAGGTAAATTCTTATTTTACTCAATTTTGGCCAATTCGGCCAAAAGCCTAATATCCGCTCGGGGTGGATCTTCTTTTTTTCCCGTATATTGACCCATTTAGATGCTAGAACACCCTTCGGAGCCAAGAGGGCTGGTTTGGGGGGTTTTATGGCTCATTTTGGTAAATTCCTATTTTGCTAAATTTTGGCCAATTCAGCAAGGTCGCTAAGACCCTAATATCCGATCGGGGAGGATCTTCATTATTTCCCGTGTATTGACCCATTTGCATGCCAGAACACCCCTGAGGGCGAACAGGATTCGTTTTGGGGGTTTTCGGGCACAATATGGTAAATTCTTATTTTACTCAATTTTGGCCAATTCGGCCAAAAGCCTAATATCCGCTCGGGGTGGATCTTCTTTATTTCCCGTATATTCACCCATTTGGATGCTAGAACACCCCTCGGAACGAAGAGGGCTGGTTTGGGGGGTTTTTGGGCTCAATTTGGTAAATTCCTTTTTTGCTCAATTTCGGCCAATTCGGCCAGGTCGTGAAGAGCCTTATATCCGCTCGGGGAGGATCTTCATTATTTCCCGTGTATTGACCCATTTGCATGCCAGAACACCCCTGAGGGCGAACAGGATTCGTTTTGGGGGTTTTCGGGCTCAATATGGTAAATTCTTATTTTACTCAATTTTGGCCAATTCGGCCAAAAGCCTAATATCCGCTCGGGGTGAATCTTCGTTATTTCCCGTATATTGACCCATTTGGATGCTAGAACACCCTTCGGAGCGAAGAGGGCTGGTTTGGGGGGTTTTCGGGCTCAATATGGTAAATTCTTATTTTACTCAATTTTGGCCAATTCGGCCAAAAGCCTAATATCCGCTCGGGGTGGATCTTCTTTATTTCCCGTATATTGACCCATTTGGATGCTAGAACATCCTTCGGAGCGAAGAGGGCTGGTTTGGGGGGTTTTATGGCTCATTTTGGTAAATTCCTATTTTGCTCGGCCAGGTCGCGAAAGAGTCTAATATCCGGTTGGGGTGGGTTAGGGGTGGGGTTGGGGTTAGGGTTAGGGTTAATATCCGCTCGGGGTGAATCTTCGTTATTTCCCTTATATTGACCCATTTGCATGCTAGAACACCCCTGGGAGCGAAGAGGGTTCGTTTTGGGGGTTTTCGGGCTCAATATGGTAAATTCTTATTTTACTCAATTTTGGCCAATTCGGCCAAAAGCCTAATATCCGCTCGGGGTGGATCTTCTTTATTTCCCGTATATTCACCCATTTGGATGCTAGAACACCCCTCGGAACGAAGAGGGCTGGTTTGGGGTGTTTTTGGGCTCAATTTGGTAAATTCCTTTTTTGCTCAATTTCGGCCAATTCGGCCAGGTCGTGAAGAGCCTTATATCCGCTCGGGGAGGATCTTCATTATTTCCCGTGTATTGACCCATTTGCATGCCAGAACACCCCTGAGGGCGAACAGGATTCGTTTTGGGGGTTTTCGGGCTCAATATGGTAAATTCTTATTTTACTCAATTTTGGCCAATTCGGCCAAAAGCCTAATATCCGCTCGGGGTGAATCTTCGTTATTTCCCGTATATTGACCCATTTGGATGCTAGAACACCCTTCGGAGCGAAGAGGGCTGGTTTGGGGGGTTTTCGGGCTCAATATGGTAAATTCTTATTTTACTCAATTTTGGCCAATTCGGCCAAAAGCCTAATATCCGCTCGGGGTGGATCTTCTTTATTTCCCGTATATTGACCCATTTGGATGCTAGAACATCCTTCGGAGCGAAGAGGGCTGGTTTGGGGGGTTTTATGGCTCATTTTGGTAAATTCCTATTTTGCTCGGCCAGGTCGCGAAAGAGTCTAATATCCGGTTGGGGTGGGTTAGGGGTGGGGTTGGGGTTAGGGATAGGGTTAATATCCGCTCGGGGTGAATCTTCGTTATTTCCCTTATATTGACCCATTTGCATGCTAGAACACCCCTGGGAGCGAAGAGGGTTCGTTTTGGGGGTTTTCGGGCTCAATATGGTAAATTCTTATTTTACTCAATTTTGGCCAATTCGGCCAAAAGCCTAATATCCGCTCGGGTGGATCTTCTTTTTTTCCCGTATATTGACCCATTTAGATGCTAGAACACCCTTCGGAGCGAAGAGGGCTGGTTAGGGGGGTTTTATGGCTCATTTTGGTAAATTCCTAATTTGCTAAATTTTGGCCAATTCAGCCAGGTCGCTAAGACCCTAAGATCCGATCGGGGAGGATCTTCATTATTTCCCGTGTATTGACCCATTTGCATGCCAGAACACCCGTCGGAACGAAGAGGGCTGGTTTGGGGGGTTTACGGGCTCAATTTGGTAAATTCCATTTTTGCTCGGCCAGGTCGCGAAAGAGCCTAATATCCGGTCGGGGTGGTTAGGGGTAGGGTAGGGTTAGGGCTGGGGTTGGGGTGTGGGGTTGGGGTTAGGGTTAATATCCGCTCGGGGTGGATCTTCGTTATTTCCCGTATATTGACCCATTTGCATGCTAGAACACCCCTCGGAACGAAGAGGGATGGTTTTGGGGGTTTTATGGCTCATTTTGGTAAATTCCTATTTTGCTCGGCCAGGTCGCGAAAGAGTCTAATATCCGGTCGGGGTGGGTTAGGGGTGAGGTTAGGGGTGTGGTTTGAGGTTGGGGTTGGGGTTTGGGGTTGGGGTTGGGGTTAGGGTTAGGGTTAGGGTAAGGGTTAGGGTTAGGGTTAGGGTTAGGGTTAATATCCGCTCGGGGTGGATCTTCGTTATTTCCCTTATATTGACCCATTTGCATGCTAGAACACCACTGGGAGCGAATAGGGTTCGTTTTGGGGGGTTTTCGGGCTCAATATGGTAAATTCTTATTTTACTCAATTTTGGCCAATTCGGCCAAAAGCCTAATATCCGCTCGGGGTGGATCTTCTTTATTTCCCGTATATTGACCCATTTGCATGCCAGAACACCCCTCGGAATGAAGAGGGCTGGTTTGGGGGGTTTTCGGGCTCAATTTGGTAAATTCCATTTTTGCTCGGCCAGGTCGCGAAAGAACCTAATATCCGGTCGGGGTGGTTAGGGGTAGGGTAGGGTTAGGGCTGGGGTTGGGGTTTGGGGTTGGGGTTAGGGTTAATATCCGCTCGGGGTGGATCTTCTTTATTTCCCGTATATTGACCCATTTGGATGCTAGAACACCCTTCGGAGCGAAGAGGGCTGGTTTGGGGGGTTTTCGGGCTCAATATGGTAAATTCCATTTTTGCTCGGCCAGGTCGCGAAAGAACCTAATATCCGGTCGGGGTGGTTAGGGGTAGGGTAGGGTTAGGGCTGGGGTTGGGGTTTGGGGTTGGGGTTAGGGTTAATATCCGCTCGGGGTGGATCTTCTTTATTTCCCGTATATTGACCCATTTGGATGCTAGAACACCCTTCGGAGCGAAGAGGGCTGGTTTGGGGGGTTTTCGGGCTCAATATGGTAAATTCTTATTTAACTCAATTTTGGCCAATTCGGCCAAAAGCCTAATATCCGCTAGGGGTGGATCTTCTTTATTTTCCGTATATTCACCCATTTGGATGCTAGAACACCCCTCGGAACGAAGAGGGATGGTTTGGGGGGTTTTCGGGCTCAATTTGGTAAATTCCTATTTTGCTCAATTTTGGCCAATCCGGCCAGGTCGCTAAGAGCCTAATATCCGCTCGGGGAGGATCTTCATTATTTCCCGTGTATTGACCCATTTGCATGCCAGAACACCCCTCGGAACGAAGAGGGCTGGTTTGGGGGGTTTACGGGCTCAATTTGGTAAATTCCTTTTTTGCTCGGCCAGGTCGCGAAAGAGTCTAATATCCGGTCGGGGTGGGTTAGGGGTGAGGTTAGGAGTGTGGTTTGGGGTTGGGGTTGGGGTTTGGGGTTGGGGTTGGGGTTAGGGTTAGGGTTAGGGTAAGGGTTAGGGTTAGGGTTAGGGTTAATATCCGCTCGGGATGGATCTTCGTTATTTCCCTTATATTGACCCATTTGCATGCTAGAACACCCCTGGGAGCGAAGAGGGTTCGTTTTGGGGGTTTTCGGGCTCAATATGGTAAATTCTTATTTTACTCAATTTTGGCCAATTCGGCCAAAAGCCTAATATCCGCTCGGGGTGGATCTTCTTTATTTCCCGTATATTCACCCGTTTGGATGCTAGAACACCCCTGGGAGCGAAGAGGGTTTGTTTTGGGGGTTTTCGGGCTCAATATGGTAAATTCCTTTTTTGCTCAATTTCGGCCAATTCGGCCAGGTCGTGAAGAGCCTAATATCCGCTCGGGGAGGATCTTCATTATTTCCCGTGTATTGACCCATTTGCATGCCAGAACACCCCTGGGAGCGAACAGGGTTCGTTTTGGGGGTTTTCGGGCTCAATATGGTAAATTCTTATTTTACTCAATTTTGGCCAATTCGGCCAAAAGCCTAATATCCGCTCGGGGTGGATCTTCTTTATTTCCCGTATATTGACCCATTTGGATGCTAGAACACCCTTCGGAGCGAAGAGGGCTGGTTTGGGGGGTTTTATGGCTCATTTTGGTAAATTCCTATTTTGCTCGGCCAGGTCGCGAAAGAGTCTAATATCCGATCGGGGTGGGTTAGGGGTGAGGTTAGGGGTGGGGTTGGGGTTGGGGTTTTGGGTTGGGGTTGGGGTTAGGGTTAGGGTTAGGGTAAAGGGTTAGGGTAAGGGTTAGGATTAATATCCGCTCGGGGTGGATCTTCGTTATTTCCCTTATATTGACCCATTTGCATGCTAGAACACCCCTGGGAGCGAAGAGGGTTTGTTTTGGGGGTTTCCGGGCTCAATATGGTAAATTCTTATTTTACTCAATTTTGGCCAATTCGGCCAAAAGCCTAATATCCGCTCGGGGTGGATCTTCTTTTTTTCCCGTATATTGACCCATTTGCATGCCAGAACACCCCTCGGAATGAAGAGGGCTGGTTTGGGGGGTTTTCGGGCTCAATTTGGTAAATTCCATTTTTGCTCGGCCAGGTCGCGAAAGAACCTAATATCCGGTCGGGGTGGTTAGGGGTAGGGTAGGGTTAGGGCTGGGGTTGGGGTTTGGGGTTGGGGTTAGGGTTAATATCCGCTCGGGGTGGATCTTCTTTATTTCCCGTATATTGACCCATTTGGATGCTAGAACACCCTTCGGAGCGAAGAGGGCTGGTTTGGGGGGTTTTATGGCTCATTTTGGTAAATTCCTATTTTGCTCGGCCAGGTCGCGAAAGAGTCTAATATCCGGTCGGGGTGGGTTAGGGGTGAGGTTAGGGGTGTGGTTTGGGGTTGGGGTTGGGGTTGGGGTTTGGGGTTGGGGTTGGGGTTAGGGTTAGGGTTAGGGTAAGGGTTAGGGTTAGGGTTAGGGTTAATATCCGTTCGGGATGGATCTTTGTTATTTCCCTTATATTGACCCATTTGCATGCTAGAACACCCCTGGGAGCGAAGAGGGTTCGTTTTGGGGGTTTTCGGGCTCATTATGGTAAATTCCTATTTTGCTCAATTTTGGCCAATCCGGCCAGGTCGCTAAGAGCCTAATATCCGCTCGGGGAGGATCTTCATTATTTCCCGTGTATTGACCCATTTGCATGCCAGAACACCCCTCGGAACGAAGAGGGCTGGTTTGGGGGGTTTACGGGCTCAATTTGGTAAATTCCTCTTTTGCTCGGCCAGGTCGCGAAAGAGTCTAATATCCGGTCGGGGTGGGTTAGGGGTGGGGTTAGGGGTGGGGTTTGGGGTTGGGGTTTGGGGTTGGGGTTGGGGTTAGGGTTAGGGTTAGGGTAAGGGTTAGGGTAAGGGTTAGGATTAATATCTGCTCGGGGTGGATCTTCGTTATTTCCCTTATATTGACCCATTTGCATGCTAGAACACCCCTGGGAGCGAAGAGGGCTGGTTTGGGGGGTTTTCGGGCTCAATATGGTAAATTCTTATTTTACTCAATTTTGGCCAATTCGGCCAAAAGCCTAATATCCGCTCGGGGTGGATCTTCTTTATTTCCCGTATATTGACCCATTTGGATGCTAGAACACCCTTCGGAGCGAAGAGGGCTGGTTTGGGGGGTTTTATGGCTCATTTTGGTAAATTCCTATTTTGCTCGGCCAGGTCGCGAAAGAGTCTAATATCCGGTTGGGGTGGGTTAGGGGTGGGGTTGGGGTTAGGGTTAGGGTTAATATCCGCTCGGGGTGAATCTTCGTTATTTCCCTTATATTGACCCATTTGCATGCTAGAACACCCCTGGGAGCGAAGAGGGTTCGTTTTGGGGGTTTTCGGGCTCAATATGGTAAATTCTTATTTTACTCAATTTTGGCCAATTCGGCCAAAAGCCTAATATCCGCTCGGGGTGGATCTTCTTTTTTTCCCGTATATTGACCCATTTAGATGTAGAACACCCTTCGGAGCAAAGAGGGCTGGTTAGGGGGGTTTTATGGCTCATTTTGGTAAATTCCTATTTTGCTAAATTTTGGCCAATTCAGCCAGGTTGCTAAGACCCTAATATCCGATCGGGGAGGATCTTCATTATTTCCCGTGTATTGACCCATTTGCATGCCAGAACATCCCTCGGAACGAAGAGGGCTGGTTTGGGGGGTTTACGGGCTCAATTTGGTAAATTCCATTTTTGCTCGGCCAGGTCGCGAAAGAGCCTAATATCCGGTCGGTGTGGTTAGGGGTAGGGTAGGGTTAGGGCTGGGGTTGGGGTTTGGGGTTGGGGTTTGGGGTTGGGGTTAGGGTTAATATCCGCTCGGGGTGGATCTTCGTTATTTCCCGTATATTGACCCATTTGCATGCCAGAACACCCCTCGGAACGAAGAGGGCTGGTTTGGGGGGTTTACGGGCTCAATTTGGTAAATTCCTTTATTGCTCGGCCATGTCGCGAAAGAGTCTAATATCCGGTCGGGGTGGGTTAGGGGTGGGGTTAGGGGTGGGGTTTGGGGTTGGGGTTTGGGGTTGGGGTTGGGGTTAGGGTTAGGGTTAGGGTAAGGGTTAGGGTTAGGGTTAATATCCGCTCGGGGTGGATCTTCGTTATTTCCCTTATATTGACCCATTTGCATGCTAGAACACCCCTGGGAGCGAAGAGGGCTGGTTTGGGGGGTTTTCGGGCTCAATATGGTAAATTCTTATTTTACTCAATTTTGGCCAATTCGGCCAAAAGCCTAATATCCGCTCGGGGTGGATCTTCTTTATTTCCCGTATATTGACCTATTTGGATGCTACAACACCCTTCGGAGCGAATAGGGCTGGTTTGGGGGGTTTTATGGCTCATTTTGGTAAATTCCTATTTTGCTCGGCCAGGTCGCGAAAGAGTCTAATATCCGGTTGGGGTGGGTTAGGGGTGGGGTTGGGGTTAGGGTTAGGGTTAATATCCGCACGGGGTGAATCTTCGTTATTTCCCTTATATTGACCCATTTGCATGCTAGAACACCCCTGGGAGCGAAGAGGGTTCGTTTTGGGGGTTTTCGGGCTCAATATGGTAAATTCTTATTTTACTCAATTTTGGCCAATTCGGCCAAAAGCCTAATATCCGCTCGGGGTGGATCTTCTTTTTTTCCCGTATATTGACCCATTTAAATGCTAGAACACCCTTCGGAGCCAAGAGGGCTGGTTTGGGGGGTTTTATGGCTCATTTTGGTAAATTCCTATTTTGCTCGGCCAGGTCGCGAAAGAGTCTAATATCCGGTTGGGGTGGGTTAGGGGTGGGGTTGGGGTTAGGGTTAGGGTTAATATCCGCACGGGGTGAATCTTCGTTATTTCCCTTATATTGACCCATTTGCATGCTAGAACACCCCTGGGAGCGAAGAGGGTTCGTTTTGGGGGTTTTCGGGCTCAATATGGTAAATTCTTATTTTACTCAATTTTGGCCAATTCGGCCAAAAGCCTAATATCCGCTCGGGGTGGATCTTCTTTATATCCCGTATATTGACCCATTTGGATGCAAGAACACCCTTCGGAGCGAAGAGGGCTGGTTTGGGGGGTTTTATGGCTCATTTTGGTAAATTCCTATTTTGCTCGGCCAGGTCGCGAAAGAGTCTAATATCCGATCGGGGTGGGTTAGGGGTGAGGTTAGGGGTGGGGTTGGGGTTGGGGTTGGGGTTTTGGGTTGGGGTTGGGGTTAGGGTTAGGGTTAGGGTAAAGGGTTAGGGTAAGGGTTAGGATTAATATCCGCTCGGGGTGGATCTTCGTTATTTCCCTTATATTGACCCATTTGCATGCTAGATTACCCCTGGGAGCGAAGAGGGTTCGTTTTGGGGGTTTTCGGGCTCAAAATGGTAAATTCTTATTTTACTCAATTTTGGCCAATTCGGCCAAAAGCCTAATATCCGCTCGGGATGAATCTTCGTTATTTCCCTTATATTGACCCATTTGCATGCTAGAATACCCCTGGGAGCGAAGAGGGTTTGTTTTGGGGGTTTTCGGGCTCAATATGGTAAATTCTTATTTTACTCAATTTTGGCCAATTCGGCCAAAAGCCTAATATCCGCTTGGGGTGGATCTTCTTTTTTTCCCGTATATTGACCCATTTGCATGCCAGAACACCCCTCGGAATGAAGAGGGCTGGTTTGGGGGGTTTTCGGGCTCAATTTGGTAAATTTCATTTTTGCTCGGCCAGGTCGCGAAAGAGCCTAATATCCGGTCGGGGTGGTTAGGGGTAGGGTAGGGTTAGGGCTGGGGTTGGGGTTGGGGTTTGGGGTTGGGGTTAGGGTTAATATCCGCTCGGGGTGGATCTTCTTTATTTCCCGTATATTGACCCATTTGCATGCTAGAACACCCTTCGGAGCGAAGAGGGCTGGTTTGGGGGGTTTTATGGCTCATTTTGGTAAATTCCTATTTTGCTCGGCCAGGTCGCGAAAGAGTCTAATATCCGATCGGGGTGGGTTAGGGGTGAGGTTAGGGGTGGGTTGGGGTTGGGGTTTTGGGTTGGGGTTGGGGTTAGGGTTAGGGTTAGGGTAAAGGGTTAGGGTAAGGGTTAGGAATAATATCCGCTCGGGGTGGATCTTCGTTATTTCCCGTATATTGACCCATTTGGATGCTAGAACACCCTTCGGAGCGAAGAGGGCTGGTTTGGGGGGTTTTCGGGCTCAATATGGTAAATTCTTATTTTACTCAATTTTGGCCAATTCGGCCAAAAGCCTAATATCCGCTCGGGGTGGATCTTCTTTATTTCCCGTATATTGACCCATTTGGATGCTAGAACATCCTTCGGAGCGAAGAGGGCTGGTTTGGGGGGTTTTATGGCTCATTTTGGTAAATTCCTATTTTGCTCGGCCAGGTCGCGAAAGAGTCTAATATCCGGTTGGGGTGGGTTAGGGGTGGGGTTGGGGTTAGGGTTAGGGTTAATATCCGCTCGGGGTGAATCTTCGTTATTTCCCTTATATTGACCCATTTGCATGCTAGAACACCCCTGGGAGCGAAGAGGGTTCGTTTTGGGGGTTTTCGGGCTCAATATGGTAAATTCTTATTTTACTCAATTTTGGCCAATTCGGCCAAAAGCCTAATATCCGCTCGGGGTGGATCTTCTTTATTTCCCGTATATTGACCCATTTGGATGCAAGAACACCCTTCGGAGCGAAGAGGGCTGGTTTGGGGGGTTTTATGGCTCATTTTGGTAAATTCCTATTTTGCTCGGCCAGGTCGCGAAAGAGTCTAATATCCGATCGGGGTGGGTTAGGGGTGAGGTTAGGGGTGGGGTTGGGGTTGGGGTTGGGGTTTTGGGTTGGGGTTGGGGTTAGGGTTAGGGTTAGGGTAAAGGGTTAGGGTAAGGGTTAGGATTAATATCCGCTCGGGGTGGATCTTCGTTATTTCCCTTATATTGACCCATTTGCATGCTAGATTACCCCTGGGAGCGAAGAGGGTTCGTTTTGGGGGTTTTCGGGCTCAAAATGGTAAATTCTTATTTTACTCAATTTTGGCCAATTCGGCCAAAAGCCTAATATCCGCTCGGGATGAATCTTCGTTATTTCCCTTATATTGACCCATTTGCATGCTAGATTACCCCTGGGAGCGAAGAGGGTTCGTTTTGGGGGTTTTCGGGCTCAAAATGGTAAATTCTTATTTTACTCAATTTTGGCCAATTCTGCCAAAAGCCTAATATCCGCTAGGGGTGGATCTTCTTTATTTCCCGTATATTCACCCATTTGGATGCTAGAACACCCCTCGGAACGAAGAGGGATGGTTTGGGGGGTTTTCGGGCTCAATTTGGTAAATTCCTATTTTGCTCAATTTTGGCCAATCCGGCCAGGTCGCTAAGAGCCTAATATCCGCTCGGGGAGGATCTTCATTATTTCCCGTGTATTGACCCATTTGCATGCCAGAACACCCCTCGGAACGAAGAGGGCTGGTTTGGGGGGTTTACGGGCTCAATTAGGTAAATTCCTTTTTTGCTCGGCCAGGTCGCGAAAGAGTCTAATATCCGGTCGGGGTGGGTTAGGGGTGGGGTTAGGGGTGGGGTTTGGGGTTGGGGTTTGGGGTTGGGGTTGGGGTTAGGGTTAGGGTTAGGGTAAGGGTTAGGGTAAGGGTTAGGATTAATATCTGCTCGGGGTGGATCTTCGTTATTTCCCTTATATTGACCCATTTGCATGCTAGAACACCCCTGGGAGCGAAGAGGGCTGGTTTGGGGGGTTTTCGGGCTCAATATGGTAAATTCTTATTTTACTCAATTTTGGCCAATTCGGCCAAAAGCCTAATATCCGCTCGGGGTGGATCTTCTTTATTTCCCGTATATTGACCCATTTGGATGCTAGAACACCCTTCGGAGCGAAGAGGGCTGGTTTGGGGGGTTTTATGGCTCATTTTGGTAAATTCCTATTTTGCTCGGCCAGGTCGCGAAAGAGTCTAATATCCGGTTGGGGTGGGTTAGGGGTGGGGTTAGGGGTGGGGTTTGGGGTTGGGGTTTGGGGTTGGGGTTGGGGTTAGGGTTAGGGTTAGGGTAAGGGTTAGGGTAAGGGTTAGGATTAATATCTGCTCGGGGTGGATCTTCGTTATTTCCCTTATATTGACCCATTTGCATGCTAGAACACCCCTGGGAGCGAAGAGGGCTGGTTTGGGGGGTTTTCGGGCTCAATATGGTAAATTCTTATTTTACTCAATTTTGGCCAATTCGGCCAAAAGCCTAATATCCGCTCGGGGTGGATCTTCTTTATTTCCCGTATATTGACCCATTTGGATGCTAGAACACCCTTCGGAGCGAAGAGGGCTGGTTTGGGGGGTTTTATGGCTCATTTTGGTAAATTCCTATTTTGCTCGGCCAGGTCGCGAAAGAGTCTAATATCCGGTTGGGGTGGGTTAGGGGTGGGGTTGGGGTTAGGGTTAGGGTTAATATCCGCTCGGGGTGAATCTTCGTTATTTCCCTTATATTGACCCATTTGCATGCTAGAACACCCCTGGGAGCGAAGAGGGTTCGTTTTGGGGGTTTTCGGGCTCAATATGGTAAATTCTTATTTTACTCAATTTTGGCCAATTCGGCCAAAAGCCTAATATCCGCTCGGGATGGATCTTCTTTTTTTCCCGTATATTGACCCATTTAGATGTAGAACACCCTTCGGAGCAAAGAGGGCTGGTTAGGGGGGTTTTATGGCTCATTTTGGTAAATTCCTATTTTGCTAAATTTTGGCCAATTCAGCCAGGTCGCTAAGACCCTAATATCCGATCGGGGAGGATCTTCATTATTTCCCGTGTATTGACCCATTTGCATGCCAGAACACCCCTCGGAACGAAGAGGGATGGTTTTGGGGGTTTTATGGCTCATTTTGGTAAATTCCTATTTTGCTCGGCCAGGTCGCGAAAGAGTCTAATATCCGGTCGGGGTGGGTTAGGGGTGAGGTTAGGGGTGTGGTTTGGGGTTGGGGTTGGGGTTTGGGGTTGGGGTTGGGTTTAGGGTTAGGGTTAGGGTAAGGGTTAGGGTTAGGGTTAGGGTTAATATCCGCTCGGGGTGGATCTTCGTTATTTCCCTTATATTTACCCATTTGCATGCTAGAACACCACTGGGAGCGAATAGGGTTCGTTTTGGGGGTTTTCGGGCTCAATATGGTAAATTCTTATTTTACTCAATTTTGGCCAATTCGGCCAAAAGCCTAATATCCGCTCGGGGTGGATCTTCTTTATTTCCCGTATATTCACCCATTTGGATGCTAGAACACCCCTCGGAACGAAGAGAGCTGGTTTGGGGGGTTTTTGGGCTCAATTTGGTAAATTCCTTTTTTGCTCAATTTCGGCCAATTCGGCCAGGTCGTGAAGAGCCTAATATCCGCTCGGGGAGGATCTTCATTATTTCCGGTGTATTGACCCATTTGCATGCCAGAACACCCCTGGGAGCGAACAGGGTTCGTTTTGGGGGTTTTCGGGCTCAATATGGTAAATTCTTATTTTACTCAATTTTGGCCAATTCGGCCAAAAGCCTAATATCCGCTCGGGGTGGATCTTCTTTATTTCCCGTATATTGACCCATTTGGATGCTAGAACACCCTTCGGAGCGAAGAGGGCTGGTTTGGGGGGTTTTATGGCTCATTTTGGTAAATTCCTATTTTGCTCGGCCAGGTCGCGAAAGAGTCTAATATCCGATCGGGGTGGGTTAGGGGTGAGGTTAGGGGTGGGGTTGGGGTTGGGGTTTTGGGTTGGGGTTGGGGTTAGGGTTAGGGTAAAGGGTTAGGGTAAGGGTTAGGATTAATATCCGCTCGGGGTGGATCTTCGTTATTTCCCTTATATTGAACCATTTGGATGCTAGAACACCCCTGGGAGCGAAGAGGGTTCGTTTTGGGGGTTTTCGGGCTCATTATGGTAAATTCTTATTTTACTCAATTTTGGCCAATTCGGCCAAAAGCCTAATATCCGCTAGGGGTGGATCTTCTTTATTTCCCGTATATTCACCCATTTGGATGCTAGAACACCCCTCGGAACGAAGAGGGATGGTTTGGGGGGTTTTCGGGCTCAATTTGGTAAATTCCTATTTTGCTCAATTTTGGCCAATCCGGCCAGGTCGCTAAGAGCCTAATATCCGCTCGGGGAGGATCTTCATTATTTCCCGTGTATTGACCCATTTGCATGCCAGAACACCCCTCGGAACGAAGAGGGCTGGTTTGGGGGGTTTACGGGCTCAATTTGGTAAATTCCTTTTTTGCTCGGCCAGGTCGCGAAAGAGTCTAATATCCGGTCGGGGTGGGTTAGGGGTGGGGTTTGGGGTTGGGGTTTGGGGTTGGGGTTGGGGTTAGGGTTAGGGTTAGGGTTAGGGTAAGGGTTAGGGTAAGGGTTAGGATTAATATCTGCTCGGGGTGGATCTTCGTTATTTCCCTTATATTGACCCATTTGCATGCTAGAACACCCCTGGGAGCGAAGAGGGCTGGTTTGGGGGGTTTTCGGGCTCAATATGGTAAATTCTTATTTTACTCAATTTTGGCCAATTCGGCCAAAAGCCTAATATCCGCTCGGGGTGGATCTTCTTTTTTTCCCGTATATTGACCCATTTAAATGCTAGAACACCCTTCGGAGCGAAGAGGGCTGGTTTGGGGGGTTTTATGGCTCATTTTGGTAAATTCCTATTTTGCTAAATTTTGGCCAATTCAGCCAGGTCGCTAAGACCCTAATATCCGATCGGGGAGGATCTTCATTATTTGCCGTGTATTGACCCATTTGCATGCCAGAACACCCCTCGGAACGAAGAGGGCTGGTTTCTGGGGTTTACGGGCTCAATTTGGTATATTCCATTTTTGCTCGGCCAGGTCGCGAAAGAGCCTAATATCCGGTCGGGGTGGTTAGGGGTAGGGTAGGGTTAGGGCTGGGGTTGGGGTTTGGGGTTGGGGTTAGGGTTAATATCCGCTCGGGGTGGATCTTCGTTATTTCCCGTATATTGACCAATTTGCATGCTAGAACACCCCTCGGAACGAAGAGGGATGGTTTGAGGGGTTTTCGGGCTCAATTTATTAAATTCCTATTTTGCTCAATTTTGGCCAATCCGGCCAGGTCGCTAAGAGCCTAATATCCGCTCGGGGAGGATCTTCATTATTTCCCGTGTATTGACCCATTTGCATGCCAGAACACCCCTCGGAACGAAGCGGATTCGTTTTGGGGGTTTTCGGGCTCAATATGGTAAATTCTTATTTTACTCAATTTTGGCCAATTCGGCCAAAAGCCTAATATCCGCTCGGGGTGGATCTTCTTTATTACCCGTATATTGATCCATTTGGATGCTAGAACACCCTTCGGAGCAAAAAGGGCTGGTTTTGGGGGTTTTATGGCTCATTTTTGTAAATTCCTATTTTGCTCGGCCAGGTCGCGAAAGAGTCTAATATCCGGTCGGGGTGGGTTAGGGTTGAGGTTAGGGGTGGGGTTTGGGGTTGGGGTTTGGGGTTGGGGTTAGGGTTAGGGTTAGGGTAAGGGTTAGGGTTAGGGTTAATATCCGCTCGGGGTGGATCTTCGTTATTTCCCGTATATTGACCCATTTGCATGCTAGAACACCCCTCGGAACGAAGAGGGATGGTTTGAGGGGTTTTCGGGCTCAATTTATTAAATTCCTATTTTGCTCAATTTTGGCCAATCCGGCCAAGTCGCTAATAGCCTAATATCCGCTCGGGGAGGATCTTCATTATTTCCCGTGTATTGACCCATTTGCATGCCAGAACACCCCTCGGAACGAAGAGGGGTGGTTTGGGGGGTTTACGGGCTCAATTTGGTAAATTCCTTTTTTGCTCGGCCAGGTCGCGAAAGAGTCTAATATCCGGTTGGGGTGGGTTAGGGGTGGGGTTGGGGTTAGGGTTAGGGTTAATATCCGCTCGGGGTGAATCTTCGTTATTTCCCTTATATTGACCCATTTGCATGCTAGAACACCCCTGGGAGCGAAGAGGGTTCGTTTTGGGGGTTTTCGGGCTCAATATGGTAAATTCTTATTTTACTCAATTTTGGCCAATTCGGCCAAAAGCCTAATATCCGCTCGGGGTGGATCTTCTTTATTTCCCGTATATTGACCCATTTGGATGCTAGAACACCCTTCGGAGCGAAGAGGGCTGGTTTGGGGGGTTTTATGGCTCATTTTGGTAAATTCCTATTTTGCTCGGCCAGGTCGCGAAAGAGTCTAATATCCGGTTGGGGTGGGTTAGGGGTGGGGTTGGGGTTAGGGTTAGGGTTAATATCCGCTCGGGGTGAATCTTCGTTATTTCCCTTATATTGACCCATTTGCATGCTAGAACACCCCTGGGAGCGAAGAGGGTTCGTTTTGGGGGTTTTCGGGCTCAATATGGTAAATTCTTATTTTACTCAATTTTGGCCAATTCGGCCAAAAGCCTAATATCCGCTCGGGGTGGATCTTCTTTTTTTCCCGTATATTGACCCATTTAGATGTAGAACACCCTTCGGAGCAAAGAGGGCTGGTTAGGGGGGTTTTATGGCTCATTTTGGTAAATTCCTATTTTGCTAAATTTTGGCCAATTCAGCCAGGTTGCTAAGACCCTAATATCCGATCGGGGAGGATCTTCATTATTTCCCGTGTATTGACCCATTTGCATGCCAGAACATCCCTCGGAACGAAGAGGGCTGGTTTGGGGGGTTTACGGGCTCAATTTGGTAAATTCCATTTTTGCTCGGCCAGGTCGCGAAAGAGCCTAATATCCGGTCGGTGTGGTTAGGGGTAGGGTAGGGTTAGGGCTGGGGTTGGGGTTTGGGGTTGGGGTTTGGGGTTGGGGTTAGGGTTAATATCCGCTCGGGGTGGATCTTCGTTATTTCCCGTATATTGACCCATTTGCATGCCAGAACACCCCTCGGAACGAAGAGGGCTGGTTTGGGGGGTTTACGGGCTCAATTTGGTAAATTCCTTTATTGCTCGGCCATGTCGCGAAAGAGTCTAATATCCGGTCGGGGTGGGTTAGGGGTGGGGTTAGGGGTGGGGTTTGGGGTTGGGGTTTGGGGTTGGGGTTGGGGTTAGGGTTAGGGTTAGGGTAAGGGTTAGGGTTAGGGTTAATATCCGCTCGGGGTGGATCTTCGTTATTTCCCTTATATTGACCCATTTGCATGCTAGAACACCCCTGGGAGCGAAGAGGGCTGGTTTGGGGGGTTTTCGGGCTCAATATGGTAAATTCTTATTTTACTCAATTTTGGCCAATTCGGCCAAAAGCCTAATATCCGCTCGGGGTGGATCTTCTTTATTTCCCGTATATTGACCTATTTGGATGCTACAACACCCTTCGGAGCGAATAGGGCTGGTTTGGGGGGTTTTATGGCTCATTTTGGTAAATTCCTATTTTGCTCGGCCAGGTCGCGAAAGAGTCTAATATCCGGTTGGGGTGGGTTAGGGGTGGGGTTGGGGTTAGGGTTAGGGTTAATATCCGCACGGGGTGAATCTTCGTTATTTCCCTTATATTGACCCATTTGCATGCTAGAACACCCCTGGGAGCGAAGAGGGTTCGTTTTGGGGGTTTTCGGGCTCAATATGGTAAATTCTTATTTTACTCAATTTTGGCCAATTCGGCCAAAAGCCTAATATCCGCTCGGGGTGGATCTTCTTTTTTTCCCGTATATTGACCCATTTAAATGCTAGAACACCCTTCGGAGCCAAGAGGGCTGGTTTGGGGGGTTTTATGGCTCATTTTGGTAAATTCCTATTTTGCTCGGCCAGGTCGCGAAAGAGTCTAATATCCGGTTGGGGTGGGTTAGGGGTGGGGTTGGGGTTAGGGTTAGGGTTAATATCCGCACGGGGTGAATCTTCGTTATTTCCCTTATATTGACCCATTTGCATGCTAGAACACCCCTGGGAGCGAAGAGGGTTCGTTTTGGGGGTTTTCGGGCTCAATATGGTAAATTCTTATTTTACTCAATTTTGGCCAATTCGGCCAAAAGCCTAATATCCGCTCGGGGTGGATCTTCTTTATTTCCCGTATATTGACCCATTTGGATGCAAGAACACCCTTCGGAGCGAAGAGGGCTGGTTTGGGGGGTTTTATGGCTCATTTTGGTAAATTCCTATTTTGCTCGGCCAGGTCGCGAAAGAGTCTAATATCCGATCGGGGTGGGTTAGGGGTGAGGTTAGGGGTGGGGTTGGGGTTGGGGTTGGGGTTTTGGGTTGGGGTTGGGGTTAGGGTTAGGGTTAGGGTAAAGGGTTAGGGTAAGGGTTAGGATTAATATCCGCTCGGGGTGGATCTTCGTTATTTCCCTTATATTGACCCATTTGCATGCTAGATTACCCCTAAGAGCGAAGAGGGTTCGTTTTGGGGGTTTTCGGGCTCAAAATGGTAAATTCTTATTTTACTCAATTTTGGCCAATTCGGCCAAAAGCCTAATATCCGCTCGGGATGAATCTTCGTTATTTCCCTTATATTGACCCATTTGCATGCTAGAATACCCCTGGGAGCGAAGAGGGTTTGTTTTGGGGGTTTTCGGGCTCAATATGGTAAATTCTTATTTTACTCAATTTTGGCCAATTCGGCCAAAAGCCTAATATCCGCTTGGGGTGGATCTTCTTTTTTTCCCGTATATTGACCCATTTGCATGCCAGAACACCCCTCGGAATGAAGAGGGCTGGTTTGGGGGGTTTTCGGGCTCAATTTGGTAAATTTCATTTTTGCTCGGCCAGGTCGCGAAAGAGCCTAATATCCGGTCGGGGTGGTTAGGGGTAGGGTAGGGTTAGGGCTGGGGTTGGGGTTGGGGTTTGGGGTTGGGGTTAGGGTTAATATCCGCTCGGGGTGGATCTTCGTTATTTCCCTTATATTGACCCATTTGCATGCTAGAACACCACTGGGAGCGAATAGGGTTCGTTTTGGGGGTTTTCGGGCTCAATATGGTAAATTCTTATTTTACTCAATTTTGGCCAATTCGGCCAAAAGCCTAATATCCGCTCGGGGTGGATCTTCTTTATTTCCCGTATATTCACCCATTTGGATACTAGAACACCCCTCGGAACGAAGAGGGCTGGTTTGGGGGGGTTTTGGGCTCAATTTGGTAAATTCCTTTTTTCCTCAATTTCGGCCAATTCGGCCAGGTCGTGAAGAGCCTAATATCCGCTGGGGGAGGATCTTCATTATTTCCAGTGTATTGACCCATTTGCATGCCAGAACACCCCTGGGAGCGAACAGGGTTCGTTTTGGGGGTTTTCGGGCTCAATATGGTAAATTCTTATTTTACTCAATTTTGGCCAATTCGGCCAAAAGCCTAATATCCGCTCGGGGTGGATCTTCTTTATTTCCCGTATATTGACCCATTTGGATGCTAGAACACCCTTCGGAGCGAAGAGGGCTGGTTTGGGGGGTTTTATGGCTCATTTTGGTAAATTCCTATTTTGCTCGGCCAGGTCGCGAAAGAGTCTAATATCCGATCGGGGTGGGTTAGGGGTGAGGTTAGGGGTGGGGTTGGGGTTGGGGTTGGGGTTTTGGGTTGGGGTTGGGGTTAGGGTTAGGGTAAAGGGTTAGGGTAAGGGTTAGGATTAATATCCGCTCGGGGTGGATCTTCGTTATTTCCCTTATATTGACCCATTTGCATGCTTAGAACACCCCTGGGAGCGAAGAGGGTTCGTTTTGGGGGTTTTCGGGCTCAAATTGGTAAATTCTTATTTTACTCAATTTTGGCCAATTCGGCCAAAAGCCTAATATCCGCTCGGGGTGAATCTTCGTTATTTCCCTTATATTGACCCATTTGCATGCTAGAACACCCCTGGGAGCGAAGAGGGCTGGTTTGGGGGGTTTTCGGGCTCAATTTGGTAAATTCCATTTTTGCTCGGCCAGGTCGCGAAAGAGCCTAATATCCGGTCGGGGTGGTTAGGGTTAGGGTAGGGTTAGGGCTGGGGTTGGGGTTTGGGGTTGGGGATAGGGTTAATATCCGCTCGGAGTGGATCTTCGTTATTTCCCGTATATTGACCCATTTGCATGCTAGAACACCCCTCGGAACGAAGAGGGATGGTTTGGGGGGTTTACGGGCTCAATTTGGTAAATTCCTTTTTTGCTCGGCCAGGTCGCGAAAGAGTCTAATATCCGGTTGGGGTGGGTTAGGGGTGGGGTTAGGGGTGGGTTTGGGGTTAGGGTTAGGGTTAGGGTAAGGGTTAGGGTAAGGGTTAGGATTAATATCTGCTCGGGGTGGATCTTCGTTATTTCCCTTATATTGACCCATTTGCATGCTAGAACACCCCTGGGAGCGAAGAGGGCTGGTTTGGGGGGTTTTCGGGCTCAATATGGTAAATTCTTATTTTACTCAATTTTGGCCAATTCGGCCAAAAGCCTAATATCCGCTCGGGGTGGATCTTCTTTATTTCCCGTATATTGACCCATTTGGATGCTAGAACACCCTTCGGAGCGAAGAGGGCTGGTTTGGGGGGTTTTATGGCTCATTTTGGTAAATTCCTATTTTGCTCGGCCAGGTCGCGAAAGAGTCTAATATCCGGTTGGGGTGGGTTAGGGGTGGGGTTGGGGTTAGGGTTAGGGTTAATATCCGCTCGGGGTGAATCTTCGTTATTTCCCTTATATTGACCCATTTGCATGCTAGAACACCCCTGGGAGCGAAGAGGGTTCGTTTTGGGGGTTTTCGGGCTCAATATGGTAAATTCTTATTTTACTCAATTTTGGCCAATTCGGCCAAAAGCCTAATATCCGCTCGGGATGGATCTTCTTTTTTTCCCGTATATTGACCCATTTAGATGTAGAACACCCTTCGGAGCAAAGAGGGCTGGTTAGGGGGGTTTTATGGCTCATTTTGGTAAATTCCTATTTTGCTAAATTTTGGCCAATTCAGCCAGGTCGCTAAGACCCTAATATCCGATCGGGGAGGATCTTCATTATTTCCCGTGTATTGACCCATTTGCATGCCAGAACACCCCTCGGAACGAAGAGGGATGGTTTTGGGGGTTTTATGGCTCATTTTGGTAAATTCCTATTTTGCTCGGCCAGGTCGCGAAAGAGTCTAATATCCGGTCGGGGTGGGTTAGGGGTGAGGTTAGGGGTGTGGTTTGGGGTTGGGGTTGGGGTTTGGGGTTGGGGTTGGGTTTAGGGTTAGGGTTAGGGTAAGGGTTAGGGTTAGGGTTAGGGTTAATATCCGCTCGGGGTGGATCTTCGTTATTTCCCTTATATTTACCCATTTGCATGCTAGAACACCACTGGGAGCGAATAGGGTTCGTTTTGGGGGTTTTCGGGCTCAATATGGTAAATTCTTATTTTACTCAATTTTGGCCAATTCGGCCAAAAGCCTAATATCCGCTCGGGGTGGATCTTCTTTATTTCCCGTATATTCACCCATTTGGATGCTAGAACACCCCTCGGAACGAAGAGAGCTGGTTTGGGGGGTTTTTGGGCTCAATTTGGTAAATTCCTTTTTTGCTCAATTTCGGCCAATTCGGCCAGGTCGTGAAGAGCCTAATATCCGCTCGGGGAGGATCTTCATTATTTCCGGTGTATTGACCCATTTGCATGCCAGAACACCCCTGGGAGCGAACAGGGTTCGTTTTGGGGGTTTTCGGGCTCAATATGGTAAATTCTTATTTTACTCAATTTTGGCCAATTCGGCCAAAAGCCTAATATCCGCTCGGGGTGGATCTTCTTTATTTCCCGTATATTGACCCATTTGGATGCTAGAACACCCTTCGGAGCGAAGAGGGCTGGTTTGGGGGGTTTTATGGCTCATTTTGGTAAATTCCTATTTTGCTCGGCCAGGTCGCGAAAGAGTCTAATATCCGATCGGGGTGGGTTAGGGGTGAGGTTAGGGGTGGGGTTGGGGTTGGGGTTTTGGGTTGGGGTTGGGGTTAGGGTTAGGGTAAAGGGTTAGGGTAAGGGTTAGGATTAATATCCGCTCGGGGTGGATCTTCGTTATTTCCCTTATATTGAACCATTTGGATGCTAGAACACCCCTGGGAGCGAAGAGGGTTCGTTTTGGGGGTTTTCGGGCTCATTATGGTAAATTCTTATTTTACTCAATTTTGGCCAATTCGGCCAAAAGCCTAATATCCGCTAGGGGTGGATCTTCTTTATTTCCCGTATATTCACCCATTTGGATGCTAGAACACCCCTCGGAACGAAGAGGGATGGTTTGGGGGGTTTTCGGGCTCAATTTGGTAAATTCCTATTTTGCTCAATTTTGGCCAATCCGGCCAGGTCGCTAAGAGCCTAATATCCGCTCGGGGAGGATCTTCATTATTTCCCGTGTATTGACCCATTTGCATGCCAGAACACCCCTCGGAACGAAGAGGGCTGGTTTGGGGGGTTTACGGGCTCAATTTGGTAAATTCCTTTTTTGCTCGGCCAGGTCGCGAAAGAGTCTAATATCCGGTCGGGGTGGGTTAGGGGTGGGGTTTGGGGTTGGGGTTTGGGGTTGGGGTTGGGGTTAGGGTTAGGGTTAGGGTTAGGGTAAGGGTTAGGGTAAGGGTTAGGATTAATATCTGCTCGGGGTGGATCTTCGTTATTTCCCTTATATTGACCCATTTGCATGCTAGAACACCCCTGGGAGCGAAGAGGGCTGGTTTGGGGGGTTTTCGGGCTCAATATGGTAAATTCTTATTTTACTCAATTTTGGCCAATTCGGCCAAAAGCCTAATATCCGCTCGGGGTGGATCTTCTTTTTTTCCCGTATATTGACCCATTTAAATGCTAGAACACCCTTCGGAGCGAAGAGGGCTGGTTTGGGGGGTTTTATGGCTCATTTTGGTAAATTCCTATTTTGCTAAATTTTGGCCAATTCAGCCAGGTCGCTAAGACCCTAATATCCGATCGGGGAGGATCTTCATTATTTGCCGTGTATTGACCCATTTGCATGCCAGAACACCCCTCGGAACGAAGAGGGCTGGTTTCTGGGGTTTACGGGCTCAATTTGGTATATTCCATTTTTGCTCGGCCAGGTCGCGAAAGAGCCTAATATCCGGTCGGGGTGGTTAGGGGTAGGGTAGGGTTAGGGCTGGGGTTGGGGTTTGGGGTTGGGGTTAGGGTTAATATCCGCTCGGGGTGGATCTTCGTTATTTCCCGTATATTGACCAATTTGCATGCTAGAACACCCCTCGGAACGAAGAGGGATGGTTTGAGGGGTTTTCGGGCTCAATTTATTAAATTCCTATTTTGCTCAATTTTGGCCAATCCGGCCAGGTCGCTAAGAGCCTAATATCCGCTCGGGGAGGATCTTCATTATTTCCCGTGTATTGACCCATTTGCATGCCAGAACACCCCTCGGAACGAAGCGGATTCGTTTTGGGGGTTTTCGGGCTCAATATGGTAAATTCTTATTTTACTCAATTTTGGCCAATTCGGCCAAAAGCCTAATATCCGCTCGGGGTGGATCTTCTTTATTACCCGTATATTGATCCATTTGGATGCTAGAACACCCTTCGGAGCAAAAAGGGCTGGTTTTGGGGGTTTTATGGCTCATTTTTGTAAATTCCTATTTTGCTCGGCCAGGTCGCGAAAGAGTCTAATATCCGGTCGGGGTGGGTTAGGGTTGAGGTTAGGGGTGGGGTTTGGGGTTGGGGTTTGGGGTTGGGGTTAGGGTTAGGGTTAGGGTAAGGGTTAGGGTTAGGGTTAATATCCGCTCGGGGTGGATCTTCGTTATTTCCCGTATATTGACCCATTTGCATGCTAGAACACCCCTCGGAACGAAGAGGGATGGTTTGAGGGGTTTTCGGGCTCAATTTATTAAATTCCTATTTTGCTCAATTTTGGCCAATCCGGCCAAGTCGCTAATAGCCTAATATCCGCTCGGGGAGGATCTTCATTATTTCCCGTGTATTGACCCATTTGCATGCCAGAACACCCCTCGGAACGAAGAGGGGTGGTTTGGGGGGTTTACGGGCTCAATTTGGTAAATTCCTTTTTTGCTCGGCCAGGTCGCGAAAGAGTCTAATATCCGGTTGGGGTGGGTTAGGGGTGGGGTTGGGGTTAGGGTTAGGGTTAATATCCGCTCGGGGTGAATCTTCGTTATTTCCCTTATATTGACCCATTTGCATGCTAGAACACCCCTGGGAGCGAAGAGGGTTCGTTTTGGGGGTTTTCGGGCTCAATATGGTAAATTCTTATTTTACTCAATTTTGGCCAATTCGGCCAAAAGCCTAATATCCGCTCGGGGTGGATCTTCTTTATTTCCCGTATATTGACCCATTTGGATGCTAGAACACCCTTCGGAGCGAAGAGGGCTGGTTTGGGGGGTTTTATGGCTCATTTTGGTAAATTCCTATTTTGCTCGGCCAGGTCGCGAAAGAGTCTAATATCCGGTTGGGGTGGGTTAGGGGTGGGGTTGGGGTTAGGGTTAGGGTTAATATCCGCTCGGGGTGAATCTTCGTTATTTCCCTTATATTGACCCATTTGCATGCTAGAACACCCCTGGGAGCGAAGAGGGTTCGTTTTGGGGGTTTTCGGGCTCAATATGGTAAATTCTTATTTTACTCAATTTTGGCCAATTCGGCCAAAAGCCTAATATCCGCTCGGGGTGGATCTTCTTTTTTTCCCGTATATTGACCCATTTAGATGTAGAACACCCTTCGGAGCAAAGAGGGCTGGTTAGGGGGGTTTTATGGCTCATTTTGGTAAATTCCTATTTTGCTAAATTTTGGCCAATTCAGCCAGGTTGCTAAGACCCTAATATCCGATCGGGGAGGATCTTCATTATTTCCCGTGTATTGACCCATTTGCATGCCAGAACATCCCTCGGAACGAAGAGGGCTGGTTTGGGGGGTTTACGGGCTCAATTTGGTAAATTCCATTTTTGCTCGGCCAGGTCGCGAAAGAGCCTAATATCCGGTCGGTGTGGTTAGGGGTAGGGTAGGGTTAGGGCTGGGGTTGGGGTTTGGGGTTGGGGTTTGGGGTTGGGGTTAGGGTTAATATCCGCTCGGGGTGGATCTTCGTTATTTCCCGTATATTGACCCATTTGCATGCCAGAACACCCCTCGGAACGAAGAGGGCTGGTTTGGGGGGTTTACGGGCTCAATTTGGTAAATTCCTTTATTGCTCGGCCATGTCGCGAAAGAGTCTAATATCCGGTCGGGGTGGGTTAGGGGTGGGGTTAGGGGTGGGGTTTGGGGTTGGGGTTTGGGGTTGGGGTTGGGGTTAGGGTTAGGGTTAGGGTAAGGGTTAGGGTTAGGGTTAATATCCGCTCGGGGTGGATCTTCGTTATTTCCCTTATATTGACCCATTTGCATGCTAGAACACCCCTGGGAGCGAAGAGGGCTGGTTTGGGGGGTTTTCGGGCTCAATATGGTAAATTCTTATTTTACTCAATTTTGGCCAATTCGGCCAAAAGCCTAATATCCGCTCGGGGTGGATCTTCTTTATTTCCCGTATATTGACCTATTTGGATGCTACAACACCCTTCGGAGCGAATAGGGCTGGTTTGGGGGGTTTTATGGCTCATTTTGGTAAATTCCTATTTTGCTCGGCCAGGTCGCGAAAGAGTCTAATATCCGGTTGGGGTGGGTTAGGGGTGGGGTTGGGGTTAGGGTTAGGGTTAATATCCGCACGGGGTGAATCTTCGTTATTTCCCTTATATTGACCCATTTGCATGCTAGAACACCCCTGGGAGCGAAGAGGGTTCGTTTTGGGGGTTTTCGGGCTCAATATGGTAAATTCTTATTTTACTCAATTTTGGCCAATTCGGCCAAAAGCCTAATATCCGCTCGGGGTGGATCTTCTTTTTTTCCCGTATATTGACCCATTTAAATGCTAGAACACCCTTCGGAGCCAAGAGGGCTGGTTTGGGGGGTTTTATGGCTCATTTTGGTAAATTCCTATTTTGCTCGGCCAGGTCGCGAAAGAGTCTAATATCCGGTTGGGGTGGGTTAGGGGTGGGGTTGGGGTTAGGGTTAGGGTTAATATCCGCACGGGGTGAATCTTCGTTATTTCCCTTATATTGACCCATTTGCATGCTAGAACACCCCTGGGAGCGAAGAGGGTTCGTTTTGGGGGTTTTCGGGCTCAATATGGTAAATTCTTATTTTACTCAATTTTGGCCAATTCGGCCAAAAGCCTAATATCCGCTCGGGGTGGATCTTCTTTATTTCCCGTATATTGACCCATTTGGATGCAAGAACACCCTTCGGAGCGAAGAGGGCTGGTTTGGGGGGTTTTATGGCTCATTTTGGTAAATTCCTATTTTGCTCGGCCAGGTCGCGAAAGAGTCTAATATCCGATCGGGGTGGGTTAGGGGTGAGGTTAGGGGTGGGGTTGGGGTTGGGGTTGGGGTTTTGGGTTGGGGTTGGGGTTAGGGTTAGGGTTAGGGTAAAGGGTTAGGGTAAGGGTTAGGATTAATATCCGCTCGGGGTGGATCTTCGTTATTTCCCTTATATTGACCCATTTGCATGCTAGATTACCCCTAAGAGCGAAGAGGGTTCGTTTTGGGGGTTTTCGGGCTCAAAATGGTAAATTCTTATTTTACTCAATTTTGGCCAATTCGGCCAAAAGCCTAATATCCGCTCGGGATGAATCTTCGTTATTTCCCTTATATTGACCCATTTGCATGCTAGAATACCCCTGGGAGCGAAGAGGGTTTGTTTTGGGGGTTTTCGGGCTCAATATGGTAAATTCTTATTTTACTCAATTTTGGCCAATTCGGCCAAAAGCCTAATATCCGCTTGGGGTGGATCTTCTTTTTTTCCCGTATATTGACCCATTTGCATGCCAGAACACCCCTCGGAATGAAGAGGGCTGGTTTGGGGGGTTTTCGGGCTCAATTTGGTAAATTTCATTTTTGCTCGGCCAGGTCGCGAAAGAGCCTAATATCCGGTCGGGGTGGTTAGGGGTAGGGTAGGGTTAGGGCTGGGGTTGGGGTTGGGGTTTGGGGTTGGGGTTAGGGTTAATATCCGCTCGGGGTGGATCTTCGTTATTTCCCTTATATTGACCCATTTGCATGCTAGAACACCACTGGGAGCGAATAGGGTTCGTTTTGGGGGTTTTCGGGCTCAATATGGTAAATTCTTATTTTACTCAATTTTGGCCAATTCGGCCAAAAGCCTAATATCCGCTCGGGGTGGATCTTCTTTATTTCCCGTATATTCACCCATTTGGATACTAGAACACCCCTCGGAACGAAGAGGGCTGGTTTGGGGGGGTTTTGGGCTCAATTTGGTAAATTCCTTTTTTCCTCAATTTCGGCCAATTCGGCCAGGTCGTGAAGAGCCTAATATCCGCTGGGGGAGGATCTTCATTATTTCCAGTGTATTGACCCATTTGCATGCCAGAACACCCCTGGGAGCGAACAGGGTTCGTTTTGGGGGTTTTCGGGCTCAATATGGTAAATTCTTATTTTACTCAATTTTGGCCAATTCGGCCAAAAGCCTAATATCCGCTCGGGGTGGATCTTCTTTATTTCCCGTATATTGACCCATTTGGATGCTAGAACACCCTTCGGAGCGAAGAGGGCTGGTTTGGGGGGTTTTATGGCTCATTTTGGTAAATTCCTATTTTGCTCGGCCAGGTCGCGAAAGAGTCTAATATCCGATCGGGGTGGGTTAGGGGTGAGGTTAGGGGTGGGGTTGGGGTTGGGGTTGGGGTTTTGGGTTGGGGTTGGGGTTAGGGTTAGGGTAAAGGGTTAGGGTAAGGGTTAGG
This sequence comes from Lytechinus pictus, assembly GCF_037042905.1. Lineage (NCBI taxonomy): Eukaryota > Metazoa > Echinodermata > Echinoidea > Temnopleuroida > Toxopneustidae > Lytechinus > Lytechinus pictus. Next base: position 27,544 of record NW_026974168.1, on the reverse strand, counting down.
ATTAATATCCGCTCGGGGTGGATCTTCGTTATTTCCCTTATATTGACCCATTTGCATGCTTAGAACACCCCTGGGAGCGAAGAGGGTTCGTTTTGGGGGTTTTCGGGCTCAAATTGGTAAATTCTTATTTTACTCAATTTTGGCCAATTCGGCCAAAAGCCTAATATCCGCTCGGGGTGAATCTTCGTTATTTCCCTTATATTGACCCATTTGCATGCTAGAACACCCCTGGGAGCGAAGAGGGCTGGTTTGGGGGGTTTTCGGGCTCAATTTGGTAAATTCCATTTTTGCTCGGCCAGGTCGCGAAAGAGCCTAATATCCGGTCGGGGTGGTTAGGGTTAGGGTAGGGTTAGGGCTGGGGTTGGGGTTTGGGGTTGGGGATAGGGTTAATATCCGCTCGGAGTGGATCTTCGTTATTTCCCGTATATTGACCCATTTGCATGCTAGAACACCCCTCGGAACGAAGAGGGATGGTTTGGGGGGTTTACGGGCTCAATTTGGTAAATTCCTTTTTTGCTCGGCCAGGTCGCGAAAGAGTCTAATATCCGGTTGGGGTGGGTTAGGGGTGGGGTTAGGGGTGGGTTTGGGGTTAGGGTTAGGGTTAATATCCGCCCGGGGTGAATATTCGTTTATTCCCTTATATTGACCCATTTGCATGCTAGAACACCCCTGGGAGCGAAGACGGTTCGTTTTGGGGGTTTTCGGGCTCAATATGGTAAATTCTTATTTTACTCAATTTTGGCCAATTCGGCCAAAAGCCTAATATCCGCTCGGGGTGGATCTTCTTTATTTCCCGTATATTGACCCATTTGGATGCTAGAACACCCTTCTGAGCGAAGAGGGCTGGTTTGGGGGGTTTTATGGCTCATTTTGGTAAATTCCTATTTTGCTCGGCCAGGTCGCGAAAGAGTCTAATATCCGATCGGGGTGGGTTAGGGGTGAGGTTAGGGGTGGGGTTGGGGTTGGGGTTTTGGGTTGGGGTTGGGGTTAGGGTTAGGGTTAGGGTAAAGGGTTAGGGTAAGGGTTAGGATTAACATCCGCTCGGGGTGGATCTTCGTTATTTCCCTTATATTGACCCATTTGCATGCCAGAACACCCCTCGGAATGAAGAGGGCTGGTTTGGGGGGTTTTCGGGCTCAATTTGGTAAATTCCATTTTTGCTCGGCCAGGTCGCGAAAGAGCCTAATATCCGGTCGGGGTGGTTAGGGGTAGGGTAGGGTTAGGGCTGGGGTTGGGGTTTGGGGTTGGGGTTAGGGTTAATATCCGCTCGGGGTGGATCTTCTTTATTTCCCGTATATTGACCCATTTGGATGCTAGAACACCCTTCGGAGCGAAGAGGGCTTGTTTGGGGGGTTTTATGGCTCATTTTGGTAAATTCCTATTTTGCTCGGCCAGGTCGCGAAAGAGTCTAATATCCGGTCGGGGTGGGTTAGGGGTGAGGTTAGGGGTGTGGTTTGGGGTTGGGGTTGGGGTTGGGGTTTGGGGTTGGGGTTGGGGTTAGGGTTAGGGTTAGGGTAAGGGTTAGGGTTAGGGTTAGGGTTAATATCCGCTCGGGATGGATCTTCGTTATTTCCCTTATATTGACCCATTTGCATGCTAGAACACCCCTGGGAGCGAAGAGGGTTCGTTTTTGGGGTTTTCGGGCTCATTATGGTAAATTCTTATTTTACTCAATTTTGGCCAATTCGGCCAAAAGCCTAATATCCGCTAGGGGTGGATCTTCTTTATTTCCCGTATATTCACCCATTTGGATGCTAGAACACCCCTGGGAGCGAAGAGGGTTCGTTTTTGGGGTTTTCGGGCTCAATATGGCAAATTCTAATTTTACTCAATTTTGGCAAATTCGGCCAAAAGCCTAATATCCGCTCGGGGTGGATCTTCTTTTTTTCCCGTATATTGACCCATTTAGATGCTAGAACACCCTTCGGAGCGAAGAGGGCTGGTTTGGGGGGTTTTATGGCTCATTTTGGTAAATTCCTATTTTGCTCGGCCAGTTCGCGAAAGAGTCTAATATCCGGTTGGGGTGGGTTAGGGGTGGGGTTGGGGTTAGGGTTAGGGTTAATATCCGCTCGGGGTGAATCTTCGCTTTTCCCTTATATTGACCCATTTGCATGCTAGAACACCCCTGGGAGCGAAGAGGGTTCGTTTTGGGGGTTTTCGGGCTCAATAAGGTAAATTCTTATTTTACTCAATTTTGGCCAATTCGGCCAAAAGCCTAATATCCGCTCGGGGTGGATCTTCTTTTTTTCCCGTATATTGACCCATTTAGATGCTAGAACACCCTTCGGAGCCAAGAGGGCTGGTTTGGGGGGTTTTATGGCTCATTTTGGTAAATTCCTATTTTGCTAAATTTTGGCCAATTCAGCAAGGTCGCTAAGACCCTAATATCCGATCGGGGAGGATCTTCATTATTTCCCGTGTATTGACCCATTTGCATGCCAGAACACCCCTGAGGGCGAACAGGATTCGTTTTGGGGGTTTTCGGGCACAATATGGTAAATTCTTATTTTACTCAATTTTGGCCAATTCGGCCAAAAGCCTAATATCCGCTCGGGGTGGATCTTCTTTATTTCCCGTATATTCACCCATTTGGATGCTAGAACACCCCTCGGAACGAAGAGGGCTGGTTTGGGGTGTTTTTGGGCTCAATTTGGTAAATTCCTTTTTTGCTCAATTTCGGCCAATTCGGCCAGGTCGTGAAGAGCCTTATATCCGCTCGGGGAGGATCTTCATTATTTCCCGTGTATTGACCCATTTGCATGCCAGAACACCCCTGAGGGCGAACAGGATTCGTTTTGGGGGTTTTCGGGCTCAATATGGTAAATTCTTATTTTACTCAATTTTGGCCAATTCGGCCAAAAGCCTAATATCCGCTCGGGGTGAATCTTCGTTATTTCCCGTATATTGACCCATTTGGATGCTAGAACACCCTTCGGAGCGAAGAGGGCTGGTTTGGGGGGTTTTCGGGCTCAATATGGTAAATTCTTATTTTACTCAATTTTGGCCAATTCGGCCAAAAGCCTAATATCCGCTCGGGGTGGATCTTCTTTATTTCCCGTATATTGACCCATTTGGATGCTAGAACATCCTTCGGAGCGAAGAGGGCTGGTTTGGGGGGTTTTATGGCTCATTTTGGTAAATTCCTATTTTGCTCGGCCAGGTCGCGAAAGAGTCTAATATCCGGTTGGGGTGGGTTAGGGGTGGGGTTGGGGTTAGGGATAGGGTTAATATCCGCTCGGGGTGAATCTTCGTTATTTCCCTTATATTGACCCATTTGCATGCTAGAACACCCCTGGGAGCGAAGAGGGTTCGTTTTGGGGGTTTTCGGGCTCAATATGGTAAATTCTTATTTTACTCAATTTTGGCCAATTCGGCCAAAAGCCTAATATCCGCTCGGGTGGATCTTCTTTTTTTCCCGTATATTGACCCATTTAGATGCTAGAACACCCTTCGGAGCGAAGAGGGCTGGTTAGGGGGGTTTTATGGCTCATTTTGGTAAATTCCTAATTTGCTAAATTTTGGCCAATTCAGCCAGGTCGCTAAGACCCTAAGATCCGATCGGGGAGGATCTTCATTATTTCCCGTGTATTGACCCATTTGCATGCCAGAACACCCGTCGGAACGAAGAGGGCTGGTTTGGGGGGTTTACGGGCTCAATTTGGTAAATTCCATTTTTGCTCGGCCAGGTCGCGAAAGAGCCTAATATCCGGTCGGGGTGGTTAGGGGTAGGGTAGGGTTAGGGCTGGGGTTGGGGTGTGGGGTTGGGGTTAGGGTTAATATCCGCTCGGGGTGGATCTTCGTTATTTCCCGTATATTGACCCATTTGCATGCTAGAACACCCCTCGGAACGAAGAGGGATGGTTTTGGGGGTTTTATGGCTCATTTTGGTAAATTCCTATTTTGCTCGGCCAGGTCGCGAAAGAGTCTAATATCCGGTCGGGGTGGGTTAGGGGTGAGGTTAGGGGTGTGGTTTGAGGTTGGGGTTGGGGTTTGGGGTTGGGGTTGGGGTTAGGGTTAGGGTTAGGGTAAGGGTTAGGGTTAGGGTTAGGGTTAGGGTTAATATCCGCTCGGGGTGGATCTTCGTTATTTCCCTTATATTGACCCATTTGCATGCTAGAACACCACTGGGAGCGAATAGGGTTCGTTTTGGGGGGTTTTCGGGCTCAATATGGTAAATTCTTATTTTACTCAATTTTGGCCAATTCGGCCAAAAGCCTAATATCCGCTCGGGGTGGATCTTCTTTATTTCCCGTATATTGACCCATTTGCATGCCAGAACACCCCTCGGAATGAAGAGGGCTGGTTTGGGGGGTTTTCGGGCTCAATTTGGTAAATTCCATTTTTGCTCGGCCAGGTCGCGAAAGAACCTAATATCCGGTCGGGGTGGTTAGGGGTAGGGTAGGGTTAGGGCTGGGGTTGGGGTTTGGGGTTGGGGTTAGGGTTAATATCCGCTCGGGGTGGATCTTCTTTATTTCCCGTATATTGACCCATTTGGATGCTAGAACACCCTTCGGAGCGAAGAGGGCTGGTTTGGGGGGTTTTCGGGCTCAATATGGTAAATTCCATTTTTGCTCGGCCAGGTCGCGAAAGAACCTAATATCCGGTCGGGGTGGTTAGGGGTAGGGTAGGGTTAGGGCTGGGGTTGGGGTTTGGGGTTGGGGTTAGGGTTAATATCCGCTCGGGGTGGATCTTCTTTATTTCCCGTATATTGACCCATTTGGATGCTAGAACACCCTTCGGAGCGAAGAGGGCTGGTTTGGGGGGTTTTCGGGCTCAATATGGTAAATTCTTATTTAACTCAATTTTGGCCAATTCGGCCAAAAGCCTAATATCCGCTAGGGGTGGATCTTCTTTATTTTCCGTATATTCACCCATTTGGATACTAGAACACCCCTCGGAACGAAGAGGGCTGGTTTGGGGGGGTTTTGGGCTCAATTTGGTAAATTCCTTTTTTCCTCAATTTCGGCCAATTCGGCCAGGTCGTGAAGAGCCTAATATCCGCTGGGGGAGGATCTTCATTATTTCCAGTGTATTGACCCATTTGCATGCCAGAACACCCCTGGGAGCGAACAGGGTTCGTTTTGGGGGTTTTCGGGCTCAATATGGTAAATTCTTATTTTACTCAATTTTGGCCAATTCGGCCAAAAGCCTAATATCCGCTCGGGGTGGATCTTCTTTATTTCCCGTATATTGACCCATTTGGATGCTAGAACACCCTTCGGAGCGAAGAGGGCTGGTTTGGGGGGTTTTATGGCTCATTTTGGTAAATTCCTATTTTGCTCGGCCAGGTCGCGAAAGAGTCTAATATCCGATCGGGGTGGGTTAGGGGTGAGGTTAGGGGTGGGGTTGGGGTTGGGGTTGGGGTTTTGGGTTGGGGTTGGGGTTAGGGTTAGGGTAAAGGGTTAGGGTAAGGGTTAGGATTAATATCCGCTCGGGGTGGATCTTCGTTATTTCCCTTATATTGACCCATTTGCATGCTTAGAACACCCCTGGGAGCGAAGAGGGTTCGTTTTGGGGGTTTTCGGGCTCAAATTGGTAAATTCTTATTTTACTCAATTTTGGCCAATTCGGCCAAAAGCCTAATATCCGCTCGGGGTGAATCTTCGTTATTTCCCTTATATTGACCCATTTGCATGCTAGAACACCCCTGGGAGCGAAGAGGGCTGGTTTGGGGGGTTTTCGGGCTCAATTTGGTAAATTCCATTTTTGCTCGGCCAGGTCGCGAAAGAGCCTAATATCCGGTCGGGGTGGTTAGGGTTAGGGTAGGGTTAGGGCTGGGGTTGGGGTTTGGGGTTGGGGATAGGGTTAATATCCGCTCGGAGTGGATCTTCGTTATTTCCCGTATATTGACCCATTTGCATGCTAGAACACCCCTCGGAACGAAGAGGGATGGTTTGGGGGGTTTACGGGCTCAATTTGGTAAATTCCTTTTTTGCTCGGCCAGGTCGCGAAAGAGTCTAATATCCGGTTGGGGTGGGTTAGGGGTGGGGTTAGGGGTGGGTTTGGGGTTAGGGTTAGGGTTAATATCCGCCCGGGGTGAATATTCGTTTATTCCCTTATATTGACCCATTTGCATGCTAGAACACCCCTGGGAGCGAAGACGGTTCGTTTTGGGGGTTTTCGGGCTCAATATGGTAAATTCTTATTTTACTCAATTTTGGCCAATTCGGCCAAAAGCCTAATATCCGCTCGGGGTGGATCTTCTTTATTTCCCGTATATTGACCCATTTGGATGCTAGAACACCCTTCTGAGCGAAGAGGGCTGGTTTGGGGGGTTTTATGGCTCATTTTGGTAAATTCCTATTTTGCTCGGCCAGGTCGCGAAAGAGTCTAATATCCGATCGGGGTGGGTTAGGGGTGAGGTTAGGGGTGGGGTTGGGGTTGGGGTTTTGGGTTGGGGTTGGGGTTAGGGTTAGGGTTAGGGTAAAGGGTTAGGGTAAGGGTTAGGATTAACATCCGCTCGGGGTGGATCTTCGTTATTTCCCTTATATTGACCCATTTGCATGCCAGAACACCCCTCGGAATGAAGAGGGCTGGTTTGGGGGGTTTTCGGGCTCAATTTGGTAAATTCCATTTTTGCTCGGCCAGGTCGCGAAAGAGCCTAATATCCGGTCGGGGTGGTTAGGGGTAGGGTAGGGTTAGGGCTGGGGTTGGGGTTTGGGGTTGGGGTTAGGGTTAATATCCGCTCGGGGTGGATCTTCTTTATTTCCCGTATATTGACCCATTTGGATGCTAGAACACCCTTCGGAGCGAAGAGGGCTGGTTTGGGGGGTTTTATGGCTCATTTTGGTAAATTCCTATTTTGCTCGGCCAGGTCGCGAAAGAGTCTAATATCCGGTCGGGGTGGGTTAGGGGTGAGGTTAGGGGTGTGGTTTGGGGTTGGGGTTGGGGTTGGGGTTTGGGGTTGGGGTTGGGGTTAGGGTTAGGGTTAGGGTAAGGGTTAGGGTTAGGGTTAGGGTTAATATCCGCTCGGGATGGATCTTCGTTATTTCCCTTATATTGACCCATTTGCATGCTAGAACACCCCTGGGAGCGAAGAGGGTTCGTTTTTGGGGTTTTCGGGCTCATTATGGTAAATTCTTATTTTACTCAATTTTGGCCAATTCGGCCAAAAGCCTAATATCCGCTAGGGGTGGATCTTCTTTATTTCCCGTATATTCACCCATTTGGATGCTAGAACACCCCTGGGAGCGAAGAGGGTTCGTTTTTGGGGTTTTCGGGCTCAATATGGCAAATTCTAATTTTACTCAATTTTGGCAAATTCGGCCAAAAGCCTAATATCCGCTCGGGGTGGATCTTCTTTTTTTCCCGTATATTGACCCATTTAGATGCTAGAACACCCTTCGGAGCGAAGAGGGCTGGTTTGGGGGGTTTTATGGCTCATTTTGGTAAATTCCTATTTTGCTCGGCCAGTTCGCGAAAGAGTCTAATATCCGGTTGGGGTGGGTTAGGGGTGGGGTTGGGGTTAGGGTTAGGGTTAATATCCGCTCGGGGTGAATCTTCGCTTTTCCCTTATATTGACCCATTTGCATGCTAGAACACCCCTGGGAGCGAAGAGGGTTCGTTTTGGGGGTTTTCGGGCTCAATAAGGTAAATTCTTATTTTACTCAATTTTGGCCAATTCGGCCAAAAGCCTAATATCCGCTCGGGGTGGATCTTCTTTTTTTCCCGTATATTGACCCATTTAGATGCTAGAACACCCTTCGGAGCCAAGAGGGCTGGTTTGGGGGGTTTTATGGCTCATTTTGGTAAATTCCTATTTTGCTAAATTTTGGCCAATTCAGCAAGGTCGCTAAGACCCTAATATCCGATCGGGGAGGATCTTCATTATTTCCCGTGTATTGACCCATTTGCATGCCAGAACACCCCTGAGGGCGAACAGGATTCGTTTTGGGGGTTTTCGGGCACAATATGGTAAATTCTTATTTTACTCAATTTTGGCCAATTCGGCCAAAAGCCTAATATCCGCTCGGGGTGGATCTTCTTTATTTCCCGTATATTCACCCATTTGGATGCTAGAACACCCCTCGGAACGAAGAGGGCTGGTTTGGGGTGTTTTTGGGCTCAATTTGGTAAATTCCTTTTTTGCTCAATTTCGGCCAATTCGGCCAGGTCGTGAAGAGCCTTATATCCGCTCGGGGTGGATCTTCGTTATTTCCCGTGTATTGACCCATTTGCATGCTAGAACACCCCTGGGAGCGAAGAGGGCTGGTTTGGGGGGTTTTCGGGCTCAATATGGTAAATTCTTATTTTACTCAATTTTGGCCAATTCGGCCAAAAGCCTAATATCCGCTCGGGGTGGATCTTCTTTATTTCCCGTATATTGACCTATTTGGATGCTACAACACCCTTCGGAGCGAATAGGGCTGGTTTGGGGGGTTTTATGGCTCATTTTGGTAAATTCCTATTTTGCTCGGCCAGGTCGCGAAAGAGTCTAATATCCGGTTGGGGTGGGTTAGGGGTGGGGTTGGGGTTAGGGTTAGGGTTAATATCCGCACGGGGTGAATCTTCGTTATTTCCCTTATATTGACCCATTTGCATGCTAGAACACCCCTGGGAGCGAAGAGGGTTCGTTTTGGGGGTTTTCGGGCTCAATATGGTAAATTCTTATTTTACTCAATTTTGGCCAATTCGGCCAAAAGCCTAATATCCGCTCGGGGTGGATCTTCTTTTTTTCCCGTATATTGACCCATTTAAATGCTAGAACACCCTTCGGAGCCAAGAGGGCTGGTTTGGGGGGTTTTATGGCTCATTTTGGTAAATTCCTATTTTGCTCGGCCAGGTCGCGAAAGAGTCTAATATCCGGTTGGGGTGGGTTAGGGGTGGGGTTGGGGTTAGGGTTAGGGTTAATATCCGCACGGGGTGAATCTTCGTTATTTCCCTTATATTGACCCATTTGCATGCTAGAACACCCCTGGGAGCGAAGAGGGTTCGTTTTGGGGGTTTTCGGGCTCAATATGGTAAATTCTTATTTTACTCAATTTTGGCCAATTCGGCCAAAAGCCTAATATCCGCTCGGGGTGGATCTTCTTTATTTCCCGTATATTGACCCATTTGGATGCAAGAACACCCTTCGGAGCGAAGAGGGCTGGTTTGGGGGGTTTTATGGCTCATTTTGGTAAATTCCTATTTTGCTCGGCCAGGTCGCGAAAGAGTCTAATATCCGATCGGGGTGGGTTAGGGGTGAGGTTAGGGGTGGGGTTGGGGTTGGGGTTGGGGTTTTGGGTTGGGGTTGGGGTTAGGGTTAGGGTTAGGGTAAAGGGTTAGGGTAAGGGTTAGGATTAATATCCGCTCGGGGTGGATCTTCGTTATTTCCCTTATATTGACCCATTTGCATGCTAGATTACCCCTAAGAGCGAAGAGGGTTCGTTTTGGGGGTTTTCGGGCTCAAAATGGTAAATTCTTATTTTACTCAATTTTGGCCAATTCGGCCAAAAGCCTAATATCCGCTCGGGATGAATCTTCGTTATTTCCCTTATATTGACCCATTTGCATGCTAGAATACCCCTGGGAGCGAAGAGGGTTTGTTTTGGGGGTTTTCGGGCTCAATATGGTAAATTCTTATTTTACTCAATTTTGGCCAATTCGGCCAAAAGCCTAATATCCGCTTGGGGTGGATCTTCTTTTTTTCCCGTATATTGACCCATTTGCATGCCAGAACACCCCTCGGAATGAAGAGGGCTGGTTTGGGGGGTTTTCGGGCTCAATTTGGTAAATTTCATTTTTGCTCGGCCAGGTCGCGAAAGAGCCTAATATCCGGTCGGGGTGGTTAGGGGTAGGGTAGGGTTAGGGCTGGGGTTGGGGTTGGGGTTTGGGGTTGGGGTTAGGGTTAATATCCGCTCGGGGTGGATCTTCGTTATTTCCCTTATATTGACCCATTTGCATGCTAGAACACCACTGGGAGCGAATAGGGTTCGTTTTGGGGGTTTTCGGGCTCAATATGGTAAATTCTTATTTTACTCAATTTTGGCCAATTCGGCCAAAAGCCTAATATCCGCTCGGGGTGGATCTTCTTTATTTCCCGTATATTCACCCATTTGGATACTAGAACACCCCTCGGAACGAAGAGGGCTGGTTTGGGGGGGTTTTGGGCTCAATTTGGTAAATTCCTTTTTTCCTCAATTTCGGCCAATTCGGCCAGGTCGTGAAGAGCCTAATATCCGCTGGGGGAGGATCTTCATTATTTCCAGTGTATTGACCCATTTGCATGCCAGAACACCCCTGGGAGCGAACAGGGTTCGTTTTGGGGGTTTTCGGGCTCAATATGGTAAATTCTTATTTTACTCAATTTTGGCCAATTCGGCCAAAAGCCTAATATCCGCTCGGGGTGGATCTTCTTTATTTCCCGTATATTGACCCATTTGGATGCTAGAACACCCTTCGGAGCGAAGAGGGCTGGTTTGGGGGGTTTTATGGCTCATTTTGGTAAATTCCTATTTTGCTCGGCCAGGTCGCGAAAGAGTCTAATATCCGATCGGGGTGGGTTAGGGGTGAGGTTAGGGGTGGGGTTGGGGTTGGGGTTGGGGTTTTGGGTTGGGGTTGGGGTTAGGGTTAGGGTAAAGGGTTAGGGTAAGGGTTAGGATTAATATCCGCTCGGGGTGGATCTTCGTTATTTCCCTTATATTGACCCATTTGCATGCTTAGAACACCCCTGGGAGCGAAGAGGGTTCGTTTTGGGGGTTTTCGGGCTCAAATTGGTAAATTCTTATTTTACTCAATTTTGGCCAATTCGGCCAAAAGCCTAATATCCGCTCGGGGTGAATCTTCGTTATTTCCCTTATATTGACCCATTTGCATGCTAGAACACCCCTGGGAGCGAAGAGGGCTGGTTTGGGGGGTTTTCGGGCTCAATTTGGTAAATTCCATTTTTGCTCGGCCAGGTCGCGAAAGAGCCTAATATCCGGTCGGGGTGGTTAGGGTTAGGGTAGGGTTAGGGCTGGGGTTGGGGTTTGGGGTTGGGGATAGGGTTAATATCCGCTCGGAGTGGATCTTCGTTATTTCCCGTATATTGACCCATTTGCATGCTAGAACACCCCTCGGAACGAAGAGGGATGGTTTGGGGGGTTTACGGGCTCAATTTGGTAAATTCCTTTTTTGCTCGGCCAGGTCGCGAAAGAGTCTAATATCCGGTTGGGGTGGGTTAGGGGTGGGGTTAGGGGTGGGTTTGGGGTTAGGGTTAGGGTTAATATCCGCCCGGGGTGAATATTCGTTTATTCCCTTATATTGACCCATTTGCATGCTAGAACACCCCTGGGAGCGAAGACGGTTCGTTTTGGGGGTTTTCGGGCTCAATATGGTAAATTCTTATTTTACTCAATTTTGGCCAATTCGGCCAAAAGCCTAATATCCGCTCGGGGTGGATCTTCTTTATTTCCCGTATATTGACCCATTTGGATGCTAGAACACCCTTCTGAGCGAAGAGGGCTGGTTTGGGGGGTTTTATGGCTCATTTTGGTAAATTCCTATTTTGCTCGGCCAGGTCGCGAAAGAGTCTAATATCCGATCGGGGTGGGTTAGGGGTGAGGTTAGGGGTGGGGTTGGGGTTGGGGTTTTGGGTTGGGGTTGGGGTTAGGGTTAGGGTTAGGGTAAAGGGTTAGGGTAAGGGTTAGGATTAACATCCGCTCGGGGTGGATCTTCGTTATTTCCCTTATATTGACCCATTTGCATGCCAGAACACCCCTCGGAATGAAGAGGGCTGGTTTGGGGGGTTTTCGGGCTCAATTTGGTAAATTCCATTTTTGCTCGGCCAGGTCGCGAAAGAGCCTAATATCCGGTCGGGGTGGTTAGGGGTAGGGTAGGGTTAGGGCTGGGGTTGGGGTTTGGGGTTGGGGTTAGGGTTAATATCCGCTCGGGGTGGATCTTCTTTATTTCCCGTATATTGACCCATTTGGATGCTAGAACACCCTTCGGAGCGAAGAGGGCTTGTTTGGGGGGTTTTATGGCTCATTTTGGTAAATTCCTATTTTGCTCGGCCAGGTCGCGAAAGAGTCTAATATCCGGTCGGGGTGGGTTAGGGGTGAGGTTAGGGGTGTGGTTTGGGGTTGGGGTTGGGGTTGGGGTTTGGGGTTGGGGTTGGGGTTAGGGTTAGGGTTAGGGTAAGGGTTAGGGTTAGGGTTAGGGTTAATATCCGCTCGGGATGGATCTTCGTTATTTCCCTTATATTGACCCATTTGCATGCTAGAACACCCCTGGGAGCGAAGAGGGTTCGTTTTTGGGGTTTTCGGGCTCATTATGGTAAATTCTTATTTTACTCAATTTTGGCCAATTCGGCCAAAAGCCTAATATCCGCTAGGGGTGGATCTTCTTTATTTCCCGTATATTCACCCATTTGGATGCTAGAACACCCCTGGGAGCGAAGAGGGTTCGTTTTTGGGGTTTTCGGGCTCAATATGGCAAATTCTAATTTTACTCAATTTTGGCAAATTCGGCCAAAAGCCTAATATCCGCTCGGGGTGGATCTTCTTTTTTTCCCGTATATTGACCCATTTAGATGCTAGAACACCCTTCGGAGCGAAGAGGGCTGGTTTGGGGGGTTTTATGGCTCATTTTGGTAAATTCCTATTTTGCTCGGCCAGTTCGCGAAAGAGTCTAATATCCGGTTGGGGTGGGTTAGGGGTGGGGTTGGGGTTAGGGTTAGGGTTAATATCCGCTCGGGGTGAATCTTCGCTTTTCCCTTATATTGACCCATTTGCATGCTAGAACACCCCTGGGAGCGAAGAGGGTTCGTTTTGGGGGTTTTCGGGCTCAATAAGGTAAATTCTTATTTTACTCAATTTTGGCCAATTCGGCCAAAAGCCTAATATCCGCTCGGGGTGGATCTTCTTTTTTTCCCGTATATTGACCCATTTAGATGCTAGAACACCCTTCGGAGCCAAGAGGGCTGGTTTGGGGGGTTTTATGGCTCATTTTGGTAAATTCCTATTTTGCTAAATTTTGGCCAATTCAGCAAGGTCGCTAAGACCCTAATATCCGATCGGGGAGGATCTTCATTATTTCCCGTGTATTGACCCATTTGCATGCCAGAACACCCCTGAGGGCGAACAGGATTCGTTTTGGGGGTTTTCGGGCACAATATGGTAAATTCTTATTTTACTCAATTTTGGCCAATTCGGCCAAAAGCCTAATATCCGCTCGGGGTGGATCTTCTTTATTTCCCGTATATTCACCCATTTGGATGCTAGAACACCCCTCGGAACGAAGAGGGCTGGTTTGGGGTGTTTTTGGGCTCAATTTGGTAAATTCCTTTTTTGCTCAATTTCGGCCAATTCGGCCAGGTCGTGAAGAGCCTTATATCCGCTCGGGGAGGATCTTCATTATTTCCCGTGTATTGACCCATTTGCATGCCAGAACACCCCTGAGGGCGAACAGGATTCGTTTTGGGGGTTTTCGGGCTCAATATGGTAAATTCTTATTTTACTCAATTTTGGCCAATTCGGCCAAAAGCCTAATATCCGCTCGGGGTGAATCTTCGTTATTTCCCGTATATTGACCCATTTGGATGCTAGAACACCCTTCGGAGCGAAGAGGGCTGGTTTGGGGGGTTTTCGGGCTCAATATGGTAAATTCTTATTTTACTCAATTTTGGCCAATTCGGCCAAAAGCCTAATATCCGCTCGGGGTGGATCTTCTTTATTTCCCGTATATTGACCCATTTGGATGCTAGAACATCCTTCGGAGCGAAGAGGGCTGGTTTGGGGGGTTTTATGGCTCATTTTGGTAAATTCCTATTTTGCTCGGCCAGGTCGCGAAAGAGTCTAATATCCGGTTGGGGTGGGTTAGGGGTGGGGTTGGGGTTAGGGATAGGGTTAATATCCGCTCGGGGTGAATCTTCGTTATTTCCCTTATATTGACCCATTTGCATGCTAGAACACCCCTGGGAGCGAAGAGGGTTCGTTTTGGGGGTTTTCGGGCTCAATATGGTAAATTCTTATTTTACTCAATTTTGGCCAATTCGGCCAAAAGCCTAATATCCGCTCGGGTGGATCTTCTTTTTTTCCCGTATATTGACCCATTTAGATGCTAGAACACCCTTCGGAGCGAAGAGGGCTGGTTAGGGGGGTTTTATGGCTCATTTTGGTAAATTCCTAATTTGCTAAATTTTGGCCAATTCAGCCAGGTCGCTAAGACCCTAAGATCCGATCGGGGAGGATCTTCATTATTTCCCGTGTATTGACCCATTTGCATGCCAGAACACCCGTCGGAACGAAGAGGGCTGGTTTGGGGGGTTTACGGGCTCAATTTGGTAAATTCCATTTTTGCTCGGCCAGGTCGCGAAAGAGCCTAATATCCGGTCGGGGTGGTTAGGGGTAGGGTAGGGTTAGGGCTGGGGTTGGGGTGTGGGGTTGGGGTTAGGGTTAATATCCGCTCGGGGTGGATCTTCGTTATTTCCCGTATATTGACCCATTTGCATGCTAGAACACCCCTCGGAACGAAGAGGGATGGTTTTGGGGGTTTTATGGCTCATTTTGGTAAATTCCTATTTTGCTCGGCCAGGTCGCGAAAGAGTCTAATATCCGGTCGGGGTGGGTTAGGGGTGAGGTTAGGGGTGTGGTTTGAGGTTGGGGTTGGGGTTTGGGGTTGGGGTTGGGGTTAGGGTTAGGGTTAGGGTAAGGGTTAGGGTTAGGGTTAGGGTTAGGGTTAATATCCGCTCGGGGTGGATCTTCGTTATTTCCCTTATATTGACCCATTTGCATGCTAGAACACCACTGGGAGCGAATAGGGTTCGTTTTGGGGGGTTTTCGGGCTCAATATGGTAAATTCTTATTTTACTCAATTTTGGCCAATTCGGCCAAAAGCCTAATATCCGCTCGGGGTGGATCTTCTTTATTTCCCGTATATTGACCCATTTGCATGCCAGAACACCCCTCGGAATGAAGAGGGCTGGTTTGGGGGGTTTTCGGGCTCAATTTGGTAAATTCCATTTTTGCTCGGCCAGGTCGCGAAAGAACCTAATATCCGGTCGGGGTGGTTAGGGGTAGGGTAGGGTTAGGGCTGGGGTTGGGGTTTGGGGTTGGGGTTAGGGTTAATATCCGCTCGGGGTGGATCTTCTTTATTTCCCGTATATTGACCCATTTGGATGCTAGAACACCCTTCGGAGCGAAGAGGGCTGGTTTGGGGGGTTTTCGGGCTCAATATGGTAAATTCCATTTTTGCTCGGCCAGGTCGCGAAAGAACCTAATATCCGGTCGGGGTGGTTAGGGGTAGGGTAGGGTTAGGGCTGGGGTTGGGGTTTGGGGTTGGGGTTAGGGTTAATATCCGCTCGGGGTGGATCTTCTTTATTTCCCGTATATTGACCCATTTGGATGCTAGAACACCCTTCGGAGCGAAGAGGGCTGGTTTGGGGGGTTTTCGGGCTCAATATGGTAAATTCTTATTTAACTCAATTTTGGCCAATTCGGCCAAAAGCCTAATATCCGCTAGGGGTGGATCTTCTTTATTTTCCGTATATTCACCCATTTGGATACTAGAACACCCCTCGGAACGAAGAGGGCTGGTTTGGGGGGGTTTTGGGCTCAATTTGGTAAATTCCTTTTTTCCTCAATTTCGGCCAATTCGGCCAGGTCGTGAAGAGCCTAATATCCGCTGGGGGAGGATCTTCATTATTTCCAGTGTATTGACCCATTTGCATGCCAGAACACCCCTGGGAGCGAACAGGGTTCGTTTTGGGGGTTTTCGGGCTCAATATGGTAAATTCTTATTTTACTCAATTTTGGCCAATTCGGCCAAAAGCCTAATATCCGCTCGGGGTGGATCTTCTTTATTTCCCGTATATTGACCCATTTGGATGCTAGAACACCCTTCGGAGCGAAGAGGGCTGGTTTGGGGGGTTTTATGGCTCATTTTGGTAAATTCCTATTTTGCTCGGCCAGGTCGCGAAAGAGTCTAATATCCGATCGGGGTGGGTTAGGGGTGAGGTTAGGGGTGGGGTTGGGGTTGGGGTTGGGGTTTTGGGTTGGGGTTGGGGTTAGGGTTAGGGTAAAGGGTTAGGGTAAGGGTTAGGATTAATATCCGCTCGGGGTGGATCTTCGTTATTTCCCTTATATTGACCCATTTGCATGCTTAGAACACCCCTGGGAGCGAAGAGGGTTCGTTTTGGGGGTTTTCGGGCTCAAATTGGTAAATTCTTATTTTACTCAATTTTGGCCAATTCGGCCAAAAGCCTAATATCCGCTCGGGGTGAATCTTCGTTATTTCCCTTATATTGACCCATTTGCATGCTAGAACACCCCTGGGAGCGAAGAGGGCTGGTTTGGGGGGTTTTCGGGCTCAATTTGGTAAATTCCATTTTTGCTCGGCCAGGTCGCGAAAGAGCCTAATATCCGGTCGGGGTGGTTAGGGTTAGGGTAGGGTTAGGGCTGGGGTTGGGGTTTGGGGTTGGGGATAGGGTTAATATCCGCTCGGAGTGGATCTTCGTTATTTCCCGTATATTGACCCATTTGCATGCTAGAACACCCCTCGGAACGAAGAGGGATGGTTTGGGGGGTTTACGGGCTCAATTTGGTAAATTCCTTTTTTGCTCGGCCAGGTCGCGAAAGAGTCTAATATCCGGTTGGGGTGGGTTAGGGGTGGGGTTAGGGGTGGGTTTGGGGTTAGGGTTAGGGTTAATATCCGCCCGGGGTGAATATTCGTTTATTCCCTTATATTGACCCATTTGCATGCTAGAACACCCCTGGGAGCGAAGACGGTTCGTTTTGGGGGTTTTCGGGCTCAATATGGTAAATTCTTATTTTACTCAATTTTGGCCAATTCGGCCAAAAGCCTAATATCCGCTCGGGGTGGATCTTCTTTATTTCCCGTATATTGACCCATTTGGATGCTAGAACACCCTTCTGAGCGAAGAGGGCTGGTTTGGGGGGTTTTATGGCTCATTTTGGTAAATTCCTATTTTGCTCGGCCAGGTCGCGAAAGAGTCTAATATCCGATCGGGGTGGGTTAGGGGTGAGGTTAGGGGTGGGGTTGGGGTTGGGGTTTTGGGTTGGGGTTGGGGTTAGGGTTAGGGTTAGGGTAAAGGGTTAGGGTAAGGGTTAGGATTAACATCCGCTCGGGGTGGATCTTCGTTATTTCCCTTATATTGACCCATTTGCATGCCAGAACACCCCTCGGAATGAAGAGGGCTGGTTTGGGGGGTTTTCGGGCTCAATTTGGTAAATTCCATTTTTGCTCGGCCAGGTCGCGAAAGAGCCTAATATCCGGTCGGGGTGGTTAGGGGTAGGGTAGGGTTAGGGCTGGGGTTGGGGTTTGGGGTTGGGGTTAGGGTTAATATCCGCTCGGGGTGGATCTTCTTTATTTCCCGTATATTGACCCATTTGGATGCTAGAACACCCTTCGGAGCGAAGAGGGCTGGTTTGGGGGGTTTTATGGCTCATTTTGGTAAATTCCTATTTTGCTCGGCCAGGTCGCGAAAGAGTCTAATATCCGGTCGGGGTGGGTTAGGGGTGAGGTTAGGGGTGTGGTTTGGGGTTGGGGTTGGGGTTGGGGTTTGGGGTTGGGGTTGGGGTTAGGGTTAGGGTTAGGGTAAGGGTTAGGGTTAGGGTTAGGGTTAATATCCGCTCGGGATGGATCTTCGTTATTTCCCTTATATTGACCCATTTGCATGCTAGAACACCCCTGGGAGCGAAGAGGGTTCGTTTTTGGGGTTTTCGGGCTCATTATGGTAAATTCTTATTTTACTCAATTTTGGCCAATTCGGCCAAAAGCCTAATATCCGCTAGGGGTGGATCTTCTTTATTTCCCGTATATTCACCCATTTGGATGCTAGAACACCCCTGGGAGCGAAGAGGGTTCGTTTTTGGGGTTTTCGGGCTCAATATGGCAAATTCTAATTTTACTCAATTTTGGCAAATTCGGCCAAAAGCCTAATATCCGCTCGGGGTGGATCTTCTTTTTTTCCCGTATATTGACCCATTTAGATGCTAGAACACCCTTCGGAGCGAAGAGGGCTGGTTTGGGGGGTTTTATGGCTCATTTTGGTAAATTCCTATTTTGCTCGGCCAGTTCGCGAAAGAGTCTAATATCCGGTTGGGGTGGGTTAGGGGTGGGGTTGGGGTTAGGGTTAGGGTTAATATCCGCTCGGGGTGAATCTTCGCTTTTCCCTTATATTGACCCATTTGCATGCTAGAACACCCCTGGGAGCGAAGAGGGTTCGTTTTGGGGGTTTTCGGGCTCAATAAGGTAAATTCTTATTTTACTCAATTTTGGCCAATTCGGCCAAAAGCCTAATATCCGCTCGGGGTGGATCTTCTTTTTTTCCCGTATATTGACCCATTTAGATGCTAGAACACCCTTCGGAGCCAAGAGGGCTGGTTTGGGGGGTTTTATGGCTCATTTTGGTAAATTCCTATTTTGCTAAATTTTGGCCAATTCAGCAAGGTCGCTAAGACCCTAATATCCGATCGGGGAGGATCTTCATTATTTCCCGTGTATTGACCCATTTGCATGCCAGAACACCCCTGAGGGCGAACAGGATTCGTTTTGGGGGTTTTCGGGCACAATATGGTAAATTCTTATTTTACTCAATTTTGGCCAATTCGGCCAAAAGCCTAATATCCGCTCGGGGTGGATCTTCTTTATTTCCCGTATATTCACCCATTTGGATGCTAGAACACCCCTCGGAACGAAGAGGGCTGGTTTGGGGTGTTTTTGGGCTCAATTTGGTAAATTCCTTTTTTGCTCAATTTCGGCCAATTCGGCCAGGTCGTGAAGAGCCTTATATCCGCTCGGGGAGGATCTTCATTATTTCCCGTGTATTGACCCATTTGCATGCCAGAACACCCCTGAGGGCGAACAGGATTCGTTTTGGGGGTTTTCGGGCTCAATATGGTAAATTCTTATTTTACTCAATTTTGGCCAATTCGGCCAAAAGCCTAATATCCGCTCGGGGTGAATCTTCGTTATTTCCCGTATATTGACCCATTTGGATGCTAGAACACCCTTCGGAGCGAAGAGGGCTGGTTTGGGGGGTTTTCGGGCTCAATATGGTAAATTCTTATTTTACTCAATTTTGGCCAATTCGGCCAAAAGCCTAATATCCGCTCGGGGTGGATCTTCTTTATTTCCCGTATATTGACCCATTTGGATGCTAGAACATCCTTCGGAGCGAAGAGGGCTGGTTTGGGGGGTTTTATGGCTCATTTTGGTAAATTCCTATTTTGCTCGGCCAGGTCGCGAAAGAGTCTAATATCCGGTTGGGGTGGGTTAGGGGTGGGGTTGGGGTTAGGGATAGGGTTAATATCCGCTCGGGGTGAATCTTCGTTATTTCCCTTATATTGACCCATTTGCATGCTAGAACACCCCTGGGAGCGAAGAGGGTTCGTTTTGGGGGTTTTCGGGCTCAATATGGTAAATTCTTATTTTACTCAATTTTGGCCAATTCGGCCAAAAGCCTAATATCCGCTCGGGTGGATCTTCTTTTTTTCCCGTATATTGACCCATTTAGATGCTAGAACACCCTTCGGAGCGAAGAGGGCTGGTTAGGGGGGTTTTATGGCTCATTTTGGTAAATTCCTAATTTGCTAAATTTTGGCCAATTCAGCCAGGTCGCTAAGACCCTAAGATCCGATCGGGGAGGATCTTCATTATTTCCCGTGTATTGACCCATTTGCATGCCAGAACACCCGTCGGAACGAAGAGGGCTGGTTTGGGGGGTTTACGGGCTCAATTTGGTAAATTCCATTTTTGCTCGGCCAGGTCGCGAAAGAGCCTAATATCCGGTCGGGGTGGTTAGGGGTAGGGTAGGGTTAGGGCTGGGGTTGGGGTGTGGGGTTGGGGTTAGGGTTAATATCCGCTCGGGGTGGATCTTCGTTATTTCCCGTATATTGACCCATTTGCATGCTAGAACACCCCTCGGAACGAAGAGGGATGGTTTTGGGGGTTTTATGGCTCATTTTGGTAAATTCCTATTTTGCTCGGCCAGGTCGCGAAAGAGTCTAATATCCGGTCGGGGTGGGTTAGGGGTGAGGTTAGGGGTGTGGTTTGAGGTTGGGGTTGGGGTTTGGGGTTGGGGTTGGGGTTAGGGTTAGGGTTAGGGTAAGGGTTAGGGTTAGGGTTAGGGTTAGGGTTAATATCCGCTCGGGGTGGATCTTCGTTATTTCCCTTATATTGACCCATTTGCATGCTAGAACACCACTGGGAGCGAATAGGGTTCGTTTTGGGGGGTTTTCGGGCTCAATATGGTAAATTCTTATTTTACTCAATTTTGGCCAATTCGGCCAAAAGCCTAATATCCGCTCGGGGTGGATCTTCTTTATTTCCCGTATATTGACCCATTTGCATGCCAGAACACCCCTCGGAATGAAGAGGGCTGGTTTGGGGGGTTTTCGGGCTCAATTTGGTAAATTCCATTTTTGCTCGGCCAGGTCGCGAAAGAACCTAATATCCGGTCGGGGTGGTTAGGGGTAGGGTAGGGTTAGGGCTGGGGTTGGGGTTTGGGGTTGGGGTTAGGGTTAATATCCGCTCGGGGTGGATCTTCTTTATTTCCCGTATATTGACCCATTTGGATGCTAGAACACCCTTCGGAGCGAAGAGGGCTGGTTTGGGGGGTTTTCGGGCTCAATATGGTAAATTCCATTTTTGCTCGGCCAGGTCGCGAAAGAACCTAATATCCGGTCGGGGTGGTTAGGGGTAGGGTAGGGTTAGGGCTGGGGTTGGGGTTTGGGGTTGGGGTTAGGGTTAATATCCGCTCGGGGTGGATCTTCTTTATTTCCCGTATATTGACCCATTTGGATGCTAGAACACCCTTCGGAGCGAAGAGGGCTGGTTTGGGGGGTTTTCGGGCTCAATATGGTAAATTCTTATTTAACTCAATTTTGGCCAATTCGGCCAAAAGCCTAATATCCGCTAGGGGTGGATCTTCTTTATTTTCCGTATATTCACCCATTTGGATGCTAGAACACCCCTCGGAACGAAGAGGGATGGTTTGGGGGGTTTTCGGGCTCAATTTGGTAAATTCCTATTTTGCTCAATTTTGGCCAATCCGGCCAGGTCGCTAAGAGCCTAATATCCGCTCGGGGAGGATCTTCATTATTTCCCGTGTATTGACCCATTTGCATGCCAGAACACCCCTCGGAACGAAGAGGGCTGGTTTGGGGGGTTTACGGGCTCAATTTGGTAAATTCCTTTTTTGCTCGGCCAGGTCGCGAAAGAGTCTAATATCCGGTCGGGGTGGGTTAGGGGTGAGGTTAGGAGTGTGGTTTGGGGTTGGGGTTGGGGTTTGGGGTTGGGGTTGGGGTTAGGGTTAGGGTTAGGGTAAGGGTTAGGGTTAGGGTTAGGGTTAATATCCGCTCGGGATGGATCTTCGTTATTTCCCTTATATTGACCCATTTGCATGCTAGAACACCCCTGGGAGCGAAGAGGGTTCGTTTTGGGGGTTTTCGGGCTCAATATGGTAAATTCTTATTTTACTCAATTTTGGCCAATTCGGCCAAAAGCCTAATATCCGCTCGGGGTGGATCTTCTTTATTTCCCGTATATTCACCCGTTTGGATGCTAGAACACCCCTGGGAGCGAAGAGGGTTTGTTTTGGGGGTTTTCGGGCTCAATATGGTAAATTCCTTTTTTGCTCAATTTCGGCCAATTCGGCCAGGTCGTGAAGAGCCTAATATCCGCTCGGGGAGGATCTTCATTATTTCCCGTGTATTGACCCATTTGCATGCCAGAACACCCCTGGGAGCGAACAGGGTTCGTTTTGGGGGTTTTCGGGCTCAATATGGTAAATTCTTATTTTACTCAATTTTGGCCAATTCGGCCAAAAGCCTAATATCCGCTCGGGGTGGATCTTCTTTATTTTCCGTATATTCACCCATTTGGATGCTAGAACACCCCTCGGAACGAAGAGGGATGGTTTGGGGGGTTTTCGGGCTCAATTTGGTAAATTCCTATTTTGCTCAATTTTGGCCAATCCGGCCAGGTCGCTAAGAGCCTAGTATCCGCTCGGGGAGGGTTAGGGGTGAGGTTAGGGGTGGGGTTGGGGTTGGGGTTTTGGGTTGGGGTTGGGGTTAGGGTTAGGGTTAGGGTAAAGGGTTAGGGTAAGGGTTAGGATTAATATCCGCTCGGGGTGGATCTTCGTTATTTCCCTTATATTGACCCATTTGCATGCTAGGGTTAGGGTTAGGGTTAGGGTTAGGGTTAGGGTTAGGGTTAGGGTTAGGGTTAGGGTTAGGGTTTAGGGTTAGGGTTAGGGTTTAGGGTTAGGGTTAGGGTTAGGGTTAGGGTTAGGGTTAGGGTTAGGGTTAGGGTTAGGGTTAGGGTTAGGGTTAGGGTTAGGGTTAGGGTTAGGGTTAGGGTTAGGGTTAGGGTTAGGGTTAGGGTTAGGGTTAGGGTTAGGGTTAGGGTTAGGGTTAGGGTTAGGGTTAGGGTTAGGGTTAGGGTTAGGGTTAGGGTTAGGGTTAGGGTTAGGGTTAGGGTTAGGGTTAGGGTTAGGGTTAGGGTTAGGGTTAGGGTTAGGGTTAGGGTTAGGGTTAGGGTTAGGGTTAGGGTTAGGGTTAGGGTTAGGGTTAGGGTTAGGGTTAGGGTTAGGGTTAGGGTTAGGGTTAGGGTTAGGGTTAGGGTTAGGGTTAGGGTTAGGGTTAGGGTTAGGGTTAGGGTTAGGGTTAGGGTTAGGGTTAGGGTTAGGGTTAGGGTTAGGGTTAGGGTTAGGGTTAGGGTTAGGGTTAGGGTTAGGGTTAGGGTTAGGGTTAGGGTTAGGGTTAGGGTTAGGGTTAGGGTTAGGGTTAGGGTTAGGGTTAGGGTTAGGGTTAGGGTTAGGGTTAGGGTTAGGGTTAGGGTTAGGGTTAGGGTTAGGGTTAGGGTTAGGGTTAGGGTTAGGGTTAGGGTTAGGGTTAGGGTTAGGGTTAGGGTTAGGGTTAGGGTTAGGGTTAGGGTTAGGGTTAGGGTTAGGGTTAGGGTTAGGGTTAGGGTTAGGGTTAGGGTTAGGGTTAGGGTTAGGGTTAGGGTTAGGGTTAGGGTTAGGGTTAGGGTTAGGGTTAGGGTTAGGGTTAGGGTTAGGGTTAGGGTTAGGGTTAGGGTTAGGGTTAGGGTTAGGGTTAGGGTTAGGGTTAGGGTTAGGGTTAGGGTTAGGGTTAGGGTTAGGGTTAGGGTTAGGGTTAGGGTTAGGGTTAGGGTTAGGGTTAGGGTTAGGGTTAGGGTTAGGGTTAGGGTTAGGGTTAGGGTTAGGGTTAGGGTTAGGGTTAGGGTTAGGGTTAGGGTTAGGGTTAGGGTTAGGGTTAGGGTTAGGGTTAGGGTTAGGGTTAGGGTTAGGGTTAGGGTTAGGGTTAGGGTTAGGGTTAGGGTTAGGGTTAGGGTTAGGGTTAGGGTTAGGGTTAGGGTTAGGGTTAGGGTTAGGGTTAGGGTTAGGGTTAGGGTTAGGGTTAGGGTTAGGGTTAGGGTTAGGGTTAGGGTTAGGGTTAGGGTTAGGGTTAGGGTTAGGGTTAGGGTTAGGGTTAGGGTTAGGGTTAGGGTTAGGGTTAGGGTTAGGGTTAGGGTTAGGGTTAGGGTTAGGGTTAGGGTTAGGGTTAGGGTTAGGGTTAGGGTTAGGGTTAGGGTTAGGGTTAGGGTTAGGGTTAGGGTTAGGGTTAGGGTTAGGGTTAGGGTTAGGGTTAGGGTTAGGGTTAGGGTTAGGGTTAGGGTTAGGGTTAGGGTTAGGGTTAGGGTTAGGGTTAGGGTTAGGGTTAGGGTTAGGGTTAGGGTTAGGGTTAGGGTTAGGGTTAGGGTTAGGGTTAGGGTTAGGGTTAGGGTTAGGGTTAGGGTTAGGGTTAGGGTTAGGGTTAGGGTTAGGGTTAGGGTTAGGGTTAGGGTTAGGGTTAGGGTTAGGGTTAGGGTTAGGGTTAGGGTTAGGGTTAGGGTTAGGGTTAGGGTTAGGGTTAGGGTTAGGGTTAGGGTTAGGGTTAGGGTTAGGGTTAGGGTTAGGGTTAGGGTTAGGGTTAGGGTTAGGGTTAGGGTTAGGGTTAGGGTTAGGGTTAGGGTTAGGGTTAGGGTTAGGGTTAGGGTTAGGGTTAGGGTTAGGGTTAGGGTTAGGGTTAGGGTTAGGGTTAGGGTTAGGGTTAGGGTTAGGGTTAGGGTTAGGGTTAGGGTTAGGGTTAGGGTTAGGGTTAGGGTTAGGGTTAGGGTTAGGGTTAGGGTTAGGGTTAGGGTTAGGGTTAGGGTTAGGGTTAGGGTTAGGGTTAGGGTTAGGGTTAGGGTTAGGGTTAGGGTTAGGGTTAGGGTTAGGGTTAGGGTTAGGGTTAGGGTTAGGGTTAGGGTTAGGGTTAGGGTTAGGGTTAGGGTTAGGGTTAGGGTTAGGGTTAGGGTTAGGGTTAGGGTTAGGGTTAGGGTTAGGGTTAGGGTTAGGGTTAGGGTTAGGGTTAGGGTTAGGGTTAGGGTTAGGGTTAGGGTTAGGGTTAGGGTTAGGGTTAGGGTTAGGGTTAGGGTTAGGGTTAGGGTTAGGGTTAGGGTTAGGGTTAGGGTTAGGGTTAGGGTTAGGGTTAGGGTTAGGGTTAGGGTTAGGGTTAGGGTTAGGGTTAGGGTTAGGGTTAGGGTTAGGGTTAGGGTTAGGGTTAGGGTTAGGGTTAGGGTTAGGGTTAGGGTTAGGGTTAGGGTTAGGGTTAGGGTTAGGGTTAGGGTTAGGGTTAGGGTTAGGGTTAGGGTTAGGGTTAGGGTTAGGGTTAGGGTTAGGGTTAGGGTTAGGGTTAGGGTTAGGGTTAGGGTTAGGGTTAGGGTTAGGGTTAGGGTTAGGGTTAGGGTTAGGGTTAGGGTTAGGGTTAGGGTTAGGGTTAGGGTTAGGGTTAGGGTTAGGGTTAGGGTTAGGGTTAGGGTTAGGGTTAGGGTTAGGGTTAGGGTTAGGGTTAGGGTTAGGGTTAGGGTTAGGGTTAGGGTTAGGGTTAGGGTTAGGGTTAGGGTTAGGGTTAGGGTTAGGGTTAGGGTTAGGGTTAGGGTTAGGGTTAGGGTTAGGGTTAGGGTTAGGGTTAGGGTTAGGGTTAGGGTTAGGGTTAGGGTTAGGGTTAGGGTTAGGGTTAGGGTTAGGGTTAGGGTTAGGGTTAGGGTTAGGGTTAGGGTTAGGGTTAGGGTTAGGGTTAGGGTTAGGGTTAGGGTTAGGGTTAGGGTTAGGGTTAGGGTTAGGGTTAGGGTTAGGGTTAGGGTTAGGGTTAGGGTTAGGGTTAGGGTTAGGGTTAGGGTTAGGGTTAGGGTTAGGGTTAGGGTTAGGGTTAGGGTTAGGGTTAGGGTTAGGGTTAGGGTTAGGGTTAGGGTTAGGGTTAGGGTTAGGGTTAGGGTTAGGGTTAGGGTTAGGGTTAGGGTTAGGGTTAGGGTTAGGGTTAGGGTTAGGGTTAGGGTTAGGGTTAGGGTTAGGGTTAGGGTTAGGGTTAGGGTTAGGGTTAGGGTTAGGGTTAGGGTTAGGGTTAGGGTTAGGGTTAGGGTTAGGGTTAGGGTTAGGGTTAGGGTTAGGGTTAGGGTTAGGGTTAGGGTTAGGGTTAGGGTTAGGGTTAGGGTTAGGGTTAGGGTTAGGGTTAGGGTTAGGGTTAGGGTTAGGGTTAGGGTTAGGGTTAGGGTTAGGGTTAGGGTTAGGGTTAGGGTTAGGGTTAGGGTTAGGGTTAGGGTTAGGGTTAGGGTTAGGGTTAGGGTTAGGGTTAGGGTTAGGGTTAGGGTTAGGGTTAGGGTTAGGGTTAGGGTTAGGGTTAGGGTTAGGGTTAGGGTTAGGGTTAGGGTTAGGGTTAGGGTTAGGGTTAGGGTTAGGGTTAGGGTTAGGGTTAGGGTTAGGGTTAGGGTTAGGGTTAGGGTTAGGGTTAGGGTTAGGGTTAGGGTTAGGGTTAGGGTTAGGGTTAGGGTTAGGGTTAGGGTTAGGGTTAGGGTTAGGGTTAGGGTTAGGGTTAGGGTTAGGGTTAGGGTTAGGGTTAGGGTTAGGGTTAGGGTTAGGGTTAGGGTTAGGGTTAGGGTTAGGGTTAGGGTTAGGGTTAGGGTTAGGGTTAGGGTTAGGGTTAGGGTTAGGGTTAGGGTTAGGGTTAGGGTTAGGGTTAGGGTTAGGGTTAGGGTTAGGGTTAGGGTTAGGGTTAGGGTTAGGGTTAGGGTTAGGGTTAGGGTTAGGGTTAGGGTTAGGGTTAGGGTTAGGGTTAGGGTTAGGGTTAGGGTTAGGGTTAGGGTTAGGGTTAGGGTTAGGGTTAGGGTTAGGGTTAGGGTTAGGGTTAGGGTTAGGGTTAGGGTTAGGGTTAGGGTTAGGGTTAGGGTTAGGGTTAGGGTTAGGGTTAGGGTTAGGGTTAGGGTTAGGGTTAGGGTTAGGGTTAGGGTTAGGGTTAGGGTTAGGGTTAGGGTTAGGGTTAGGGTTAGGGTTAGGGTTAGGGTTAGGGTTAGGGTTAGGGTTAGGGTTAGGGTTAGGGTTAGGGTTAGGGTTAGGGTTAGGGTTAGGGTTAGGGTTAGGGTTAGGGTTAGGGTTAGGGTTAGGGTTAGGGTTAGGGTTAGGGTTAGGGTTAGGGTTAGGGTTAGGGTTAGGGTTAGGGTTAGGGTTAGGGTTAGGGTTAGGGTTAGGGTTAGGGTTAGGGTTAGGGTTAGGGTTAGGGTTAGGGTTAGGGTTAGGGTTAGGGTTAGGGTTAGGGTTAGGGTTAGGGTTAGGGTTAGGGTTAGGGTTAGGGTTAGGGTTAGGGTTAGGGTTAGGGTTAGGGTTAGGGTTAGGGTTAGGGTTAGGGTTAGGGTTAGGGTTAGGGTTAGGGTTAGGGTTAGGGTTAGGGTTAGGGTTAGGGTTAGGGTTAGGGTTAGGGTTAGGGTTAGGGTTAGGGTTAGGGTTAGGGTTAGGGTTAGGGTTAGGGTTAGGGTTAGGGTTAGGGTTAGGGTTAGGGTTAGGGTTAGGGTTAGGGTTAGGGTTAGGGTTAGGGTTAGGGTTAGGGTTAGGGTTAGGGTTAGGGTTAGGGTTAGGGTTAGGGTTAGGGTTAGGGTTAGGGTTAGGGTTAGGGTTAGGGTTAGGGTTAGGGTTAGGGTTAGGGTTAGGGTTAGGGTTAGGGTTAGGGTTAGGGTTAGGGTTAGGGTTAGGGTTAGGGTTAGGGTTAGGGTTAGGGTTAGGGTTAGGGTTAGGGTTAGGGTTAGGGTTAGGGTTAGGGTTAGGGTTAGGGTTAGGGTTAGGGTTAGGGTTAGGGTTAGGGTTAGGGTTAGGGTTAGGGTTAGGGTTAGGGTTAGGGTTAGGGTTAGGGTTAGGGTTAGGGTTAGGGTTAGGGTTAGGGTTAGGGTTAGGGTTAGGGTTAGGGTTAGGGTTAGGGTTAGGGTTTGGGTTAGGGTTAGGGTTAGGGTTAGGGTTAGGGTTAGGGTTAGGGTTAGGGTTAGGGTTAGGGGTTAGGGTTAGGGTTAGGGTTAGGGTTAGGGTTAGGGTTAGGGTTAGGGTTAGGGTTAGGGTTAGGGTTAGGGTTAGGGTTAGGGTTAGGGTTAGGGTTAGGGTTAGGGTTAGGGTTAGGGTTAGGGTTAGGGTAGGGTTGGGTTAGGGTTAGGGTTTAGGGTTAGGGTTAGGGTTAGGGTTAGGGTTAGGGTTAGGGTTAGGGT
This sequence comes from Lytechinus pictus, assembly GCF_037042905.1. Lineage (NCBI taxonomy): Eukaryota > Metazoa > Echinodermata > Echinoidea > Temnopleuroida > Toxopneustidae > Lytechinus > Lytechinus pictus. The sequence continues at coordinate 79 of NW_026974168.1, read as the reverse complement.
TAGGGTTAGGGTTAGGGTTAGGGTTAGGGGTTAGGGTTAGGGTTAGGGTTAGGGTTAGGGGTTAGGGTTAGGGTTAGGA